>NW_024060630.1:151139-218514 GCF_016432855.1 Salvelinus namaycush | reverse complement strand
TACGGTGGGATTTCTCAACCAGTGTCGCCACGTCGTCGACGGACGAGCTTTTGCGGATCCAAGGAAGCTCTCTGAACTTCTTCATATGCTTTTCTACAGCCCTTTTTTTCATCTTTTACTTTCAATTATTTTCTCTTCTGAAAACAGTTGCTACAGAACAAGTCTTACTTTCAGTAGCTGAGCTATAGCTATTTTTTATAATACATCTCCACTCTGAGAAATGTTCCAGGAGTACATCTGTTGGATCCTGAAGTTCCTTGACTGTTACATGATTCACAGAGATATTCTTGACCTCTGGGTCATCTAACGAAATCTCTTTGATTTTCCCCCTTGCGGTTTTGGCCATTGAGCCTTACACTTCAACAAGATTTATGGGCCGGTTATCCATCGATTTGATTGGAGAAATGTCTCTGCGTTCATTCCTTGAGAAGCATAGTCTGCCGGGTTAGGCTTTTGATGTCACTTACCTACATTGAGAGGGTCTGGACCTTTGCCTTATGACAGAGAGGATCTGGACCTTTGCCTTATGACAGAGAGGGTTTGGACCTTCGCCTTATGACAGAGAGGGTCTGGACCTTTGCCTTATGACAGAGAGGGTCTGGACCTTCGCCTTATGACAGAGAGGGTCTGGACCTTTGCCTTATGACAGAGAGGGTCTGGACCTTTGCCTTATGACAGAGAGGGTCTGGACCTTTGCCTTATGACAGAGAGGGTCTGGACCTTTGCCTTCTGACAGAGAGGGTCTGGAACTTCGCCTTATGACAGAGAGGGTCTGGACCTTCGCCTTATGACAGAGAGGGTCTGGACCTTTGCCTTCTGACAGAGAGGGTCTGGAACTTCGCCTTATGACAGAGAGGGTCTGGACCTTCGCCTTATGACAGAGAGGGTCTGGACCTTTGCCTTCTGACAGAGAGGGTCTGGAACTTCGCCTTATGACAGAGAGGGTCTGGAACTTCGCCTTATGACAGAGAGGGTCTGGACCTTTGCCTTCTGACAGAGAGGGTCTGGACCTTCGCCTTATGACAGAGAGGGTCTGGACCTTCGCCTTATGACAGAGAGGGTCTGGACCTTTGCCTTATGACAGAGAGGGTCTGGACCTTCGCCTTATAACAGAGAGGGTCTGGACCTTTGCCTTATGACAGAGAGGGTCTAGACCTTCGCCTTATGACAGAGAGGGTCTAGACCTTCGCCTTATGACAGAGAGGGTCTGGACCTTCGCCTTGTGACTGAGAGGGTCTGGAACTTCGCCTTATGACAGAGAGGGTCTGGACCTTCGCCTTGTGACTTAGAGGGTCTGGACCTTTGCCTTATGACAGAGAGGGTCTGGACCTTTTCTTTGTTGTGTGGTACACTCCATGGTGTGGAATGTCCCACCCACGTACCACCGACGTCCCTCCTGCCAGAGCAGCTAGTCCTGAGGAACCATTTCTCCATAACCTTGCTTCATGTACAGTATGTCCATTCATTTAGAAATCCTTTATAGTCCTCGAAGAACACTGTTATTTTATAACTTCCTTTTGTAGTTTGTGAGCACGTCGCTGTGCAATGTGACGATTGTGTGGCATATTCACTTCCTACTTCCAAAAGGGCAGTTGGAGGTGGTAGTGTCTTTCTTTTAAAAGTGTAACAGAGTTAGATGCAATTTGAACGAGGCGCTGGGTCTTCAACAGATAATTCACTTTTCTCATTATGAACTTGCTCTGGAAAGTCTCTGTTGTATAATGTTTGATCAGCGGCTGTTCTAAAAGGCTCTCGACTGATGCTCCGTCTCACTGCCACGCCCCTCGTTTCCGTCACGACAGCTACCGCTGCCGAGCGGTCCGTTTACCACCCGACCAAGGACCGTTTTTACTGCATAGGCTCTCTTATCTTGATTCATAATGATTACCCAGGGCTCCCCAGGGCCTCGGGGGGGGGGGGCATTAACACCAATGACAAGTCCCACATCTGTGTCGTGTCTTTGACTATGCCAGATTAATTGCTATGACATGCTATTCTATAAAATAATTTCTCCGTAATTAATATTACCTGATTGAACTAATCATGTACATGTTAATTAACTAGAGAGGGACACCACGAAAGAATATTTATAGAGCTGTTATCTTTCGAATAAACTCTTAAAGATTTAGTAAGATTTTACATCCATAACAGTCACATTAATCGTCATTTTATTCAGTCTCATCTGAAAGTTTTAAGTCCTTGATTATCTGCAAGAATCCTGGCTAACAAGTTGAATCAGCAATACAAAATTGGGTTTAATTATTTATTTACTAAATACCTAACTAATCACACAGAATCACACATATACAATTAAATCATAACTTGATCAAGAATTACGTCATACAGAAAAACGTCCCTAGCGGGCGGAATAGATATGACAGCTTGTTACACAAAGGGAAGGGGCTGAGTCCTAGTGAAAGAGCGGGAGACTGGAACATAGGCGAGCTGTACTATCGTAAATACAGTATCTTATGCATTCTAAATTACCGCCCATTCGAAGAGGAAAATGCAATGAATATTTAGTCTGAGCTGCGCTTCAGTAGGTTGGTGGTAGATGGACCGTGTCGCCAACCCGAGTCCTCTGTCCTTTGAAGAATGTCTCTGGTAGTCACGGGATACGTTGTGTGTAGTAGACGGGATACTTGGACTGTCCTTCCTAACCTGCGTTTAGCTGTTGCTAACTCAACGGCTAGGAGATATCACTTCTGTAGTGAATACGAGTTCAAAGTTCATACCATTCACAATCAAAGTCCATGCTGATGTTGGCTATTATTTATCTATTAGTTATTATCTGAACCATTCTGACACCGGACCGTCATCCTGGTGTGCCCGGAACAGGAAGTTAGATTCTCGTCCATGGCCTTTATAGTGGAGGGAGAGGGGTGTGTCTGAAAAGTTTATAACTCATGCCTCCTCACAGGGACGGGCCACTGTGAGCAGAGGAACACTTATGAAAGCACAGATCTCTCATTTGGAAGCTAAAATTACATTTCACCTCTTCACAAATAATGTCATATTCAAACATTTCAATTAAACAACAATTCCATGTGAATCCGATACCTCTGACGTTTAGACTTTCCACAGTAGAGTTTATGTCATTCTATCATTGATGAGAATGTGTCAGAGGGCAACCGAACTGACATAATATACCTTAAGTACCACCGCATATGTTCAGTTGGTCGGATTACCAGAATATAGTTCATTTCCCCCCACTTCTGATGTTCCCAGAACCTCTATGTTAACCAAGGGGTTTTCTTATGTCACATCAGTTATAGTAGGGAGAAGGAAAAGGGGGGAAAGAGGTATTTATGACTGTCATAAACCTACCCCCACTGCCAACGTCATGACATCTGCATCAATACTGTTAAGAGTGACCTCATTCAAATATGACCATCGTCTGATGTATTCTTATAAGGTGATACTTTCCTTTGTGATGGGAATTTCGCTACGAGTGTAAAGCTGTGTCATCGAGACCACATACCTCCAGTCCGTCTTTATCAGACCGCCCCGTTCTCTTTCCCCCTGACGTTGAGATCTGTTTCAAGCTTCTCCGTATAGAATGTTGCTGAGCTGCTGCAATCTAAAAAAAAACACATAAAGGGGGTTTCTATGATTTGTTGTTGTTGTTGTGTTCTTTAGAACGTTTTGATTTGCGCAGGGACGATGTCGAAGACTACAGCCTTCGTTGCAGTACCCAGTGTGGCCACTTGGGGAACAAGAAACCACAGCGCTGCATTGCACTGTCCTCTGTTGTCTCTCCAGTGTACTCTCTGGAAGACCTTTCAACCCTCTGGGGGTTTATTTTGTCCTCTCACCAAATATCACGTTACTTTCCGTCGTTCAATCTTTGCTCGTATGACCTTTAAAATCAAGAATCCAACGCAAAGGCTTTCTAGCTTCCCTGTTCCCAAACCCCCGAGGTTCCACATGATGACAGCTGAGGGCTACTTCTCTTGTTTGACCGTTTGTTCATTGCTCTGAGAAATACAGCTTGTCTTGACTGTTGTCAGTTTTGTTGTCAATAGCATGCTCAAAGGCTTTTATAAATGACTGGTATTGAAGTGGGTCATTTGTAAACACCGTCATTCTCTCTGACGGGAAGTAATGACAACCTTTGCTGCTTGACAATGAGAACAGTCACTTCGTCTTTGTCTGTGTAGAACCGGGGTGGGCAATATTGACCTTTGGCCCGTCCCCGAGGACTGGCGTTACCCACCCCCTGGTGTAAAACATCAGCAAATATAACCTGATCTAGAGTTGTTTGGCATATTGGTGCCATCTGCTGGTCATGATGATATATGCTGGTGGCTACTCCTGGGCCGTGCATCTTGACTGAGCTTTGGGTTCAGTTAGGGACTATGGTACATTTCATCCTCTTCTGATGAGTTCTCCTCTGGAGACAGATTTAACTTTTCTAGGGTTCTAAGAGGCCTCATTCTTCTGGACTCCTCGTGATATAAACTAATGCCGTCCTTTAGCGTCTTTGGTCCCATCTGCAAGGAATCTTCCTGTTCTTCCAGAACTTTTATTTCGGCGTTAGATGCTGCTATTTTTGGAGCTTGCATTTCCAGGTTCTCGCTTTTTTTCGTTGGCTTTTATAGCTCAGCTAGTATTTTAGCTTCCTCTATCTCAACTTGGAGCTTAGCCTTTTTAAGTGCTTTCTGCCTTGGCCAAGCGAGCAGCTCTTTCAGCTGCAGCTCTTATCCTACTTGAAGTTGTGGATGAAGACTTTTAAAGGATCTCGTTTAGCATCTATTTTCAGAGGGGATGTTCAGTGACCAGAGAATTTTTGCATCACAAAACACATTGTCCATAAATTCATCAAATGTTATCATTTTCTGGGGGTGAAACCAATCCATTTGACCCCACACCTTTTTCATCATCTGATAATTGAGCTTGAATGGATTGATGAAGCTGTATGATTTAATTTAGTATACTTTAAAGCTTTTTCAGCAACAAAATGGCACTTTTTTGTCAACATTTTCTTTACTAACAATGACCGTATTTATTTCAATTTGTTTCCTTGTCAACATTATGAGCTTCGCCCTACTAGAGCCAACAAGCTTAGTCTGTTTTTTGCTCTGCAGCCATAGGCTCAAAGAAAAATGGTCCATGTCAACCATCATTTATCCTGTTTGGCGTGCAAGCCCGACGTCGGTACACTTATGACAACAGCCAGCTCAAAGTGCAGGGCGCGAAATTCAAAAGATATTTTTTTTAAATATTTAACTTTCACACATTAACAAGTCCAATACAGCATATGAAAGGTACACATCTTGTGAATCAAGCCAACATGTCCGATTTTTAAAATGTTTTACAGGGAAGACACAATATGTAAATCTATTAGCTATCCACGTTAGCAAAAGACACCACTTTTCTTACTCCATCAGTTTTTTACTCCATCAGTAGCTATCACAAATTCAACCAAATAAAGATATAAATAGCCACTAACCAAGAAACAACTTCATCAGATGACAGTCTGATAACATATTTATTGTATAGCATATGTTTTGTTAGAAAAATGTGCATATTTCAGGTATAAATCATAGTTTACATTGCAGCTACAATCAGAAATTGCACCGAAAGCAGCCATAATAATTACAGACACCAACGCCAAATAACTAAATACTCATCATAAAACATTTCTGAAAAATACATAGTGTACAGCAATTGAAAGACAGGCATCTTGTGATTCCAGACAATATTTCCGATTTATCAAGTGTTTTACAGCGAAAACACAATATAGCGTTATATTAGCGTAGCCACAATAGCCAAAAACACAAGCAATTTCCCAGTAGCAAAAGTAAGCGATCGTAACAAACAGGCAAAAGATATATAATTTTTGACTAACCTTGATTTTCTTCCTCAGATGACAGTCCTATAACATCAGGTTATACATACACTTATGTTTTGTTCGAAAATGTGCATATTTAGAGCTGAAATCAATGGTTACACATTGTGCTAACTTAGCTACTTTTCCCCACTACGTCCGGATTTTTCCTGACACTTTTTCTGACACACATATTCTGACCAAATAGCTATTCATAAACATAACTAAAAAATACATGTTGTATAGGAAATGATAGATGCATTAGTTCTTAATGAAATCGCAGTGTTAGAATTCTAAAAATAACTTCATTACGATATGCAGCTTCGGTATAGCTAGAGTACCCAAAACGTTGGACGCCCACGACTAGTACACAGTTCGACAGATATATGAAATAGCATCATAAAATGTTTCTTACTTTTGGTGATCTTCCGTCAGAATGTTGGACAAGGTGTCCTTTGTCCAGAACAGTCGTTGTTTGGATCTGGAACGGCAAATTTCCCTCTTGATTTAGCATGGGCACTTGCCAAGTGGCACGGATCTCTCCAACGTCAACAAAGTCAGAGAACGGAACACGGCAAAACTTCAACTTCATCAGATGACAGTCTGATAACATATTTATTGTATAGCATATGTTTTGTTAGAAAAATGTGCATATTTCAGGTATAAATCATAGTTTACATTGCAGCTACAGTCAGAAATTGCACCGAAAGCAGACAGAAAAATTACAGACACCAACGCCAAATAACTAAATACTCATCATAAAACATTTCTGAAAAATACATAGTGTACAGCAATTGAAAGACAGGCATCTTGTGATTCCAGACAATATTTCCGATTTATCAAGTGTTTTACAGCGAAAACACAATATAGCGTTATATTAGCTTAGCACAATAGCAAACATAACAACAGCATTGATTCAAGGCAAAAATAGCGATAACGTAGAAACCACCAAAATATATTAATTTTTTCACTAACCTTCTCAGAATTCTTCAGATGACAGTCCTGTAACATCATATTACACAATGCATATAGAGTTTGTTCGAAAATGTGCATATTTAGCGGCACAAATCGTGCTTATACAATGAAAATAGTGTCCAAATACTCAAGCAATCTGTCCGGTGCCATCTTGGAAAGGCCCCTATTCTTATCGAAAACTATTCATAAACTTGACTAAAAAAATACAGGTTGGACAGCAATTGAAAGACAATCGCTGAATTACATTTTTAAAATTAACCTTACTGCGCAATGCAGGGTGCGATAAAGCAAGGCTACACTGCAAGTAATGGCGTCTTATGCATTTTACTTTTTCCAACAGAACAATGAATTATCAGCATAAATAGTTCTTACTTTTGGATGAACTCCCATCAGAATCTTGGGAAAGGTGTCCTTTGTCCAAAAGAATCGTTGCTAGGTTGGAGAACGTTGTCTTCAACGTTGCAATTAGCAGTAAACAATAGCCATGTGGGCCAGAGATACCCAACTTCCTACAACGTCACGAAAATAAATACCCGAAAATCGCAATATACTGACATAAACTGATATAATTCGGTTTAAAATAACAACATTACGATGTCTTTAACACCTATATCGAATAAAAACAGAGCCGGATATAACTAGGAGCTACAACAAGAGCTTCTAACATGACATGCCAAGACCCTCCCTGCGTCAGAGCGAAGAGTGGAAAGATGGGACATTTCGGTTCCAAGCAATTTATAACCGTAGAAACTCCATTTCAAGTCTCCCTATTCGTTGACACCCAGGGGAAGGCGTATGCAGTGCATCTCAACCAATAGAGGACAGGCAAATTAATACACAGGTCTCAGAACAGCCAGCAAAATTCTGCTTTCTGACATACACATAGGAAAATTGCTCTAAGTCGAGTTCTGTTTCACCCACAGATATAATTCAAACGGTTTTAGAAACTAGAGAGTGTTTTCTATCCAATAGTAATAATAATATGCATATTGTACGAGCAAGAATTGAGTACGAGGCCTTTTTGAAATGGGCACCTTTTATCTGGCTACTCAATACTGCCCCTTGAGCCCAAAGAGGTTAGCAAAAACACACTTCAGTCACTTGTACAATCCAAACTTTGTATTTGCAATGTCGTATTTTCATTCAGTTGTTTTGATCAGGATGTTTTTAGTGTTTCCATTCCGTGAGCATTGATCAGACTAGAATAACAAAACACACATTCCAACGATTTTTCATAATATTCACAATCCCCCAATAAATAGCAAACAATCAACAACATTTTAATATTCCCTGTTAAAAATGCACAATTGATCTTTTTATCCAAATATTTTATGCGCTCCAAGCCCTGTTTGTTTATTCATTAAATCCCGTGTCACAATTCCATTGTTTTGAATGCGCTCCGTGCTCTTTGTTTCACCATAGCCATTCACTGGCACGGAGCGTAAAGTTTACAACTTGTCCTAGTGTCTTCCAAGTCTAAATTAGTCACTGACAGAGCAATAGTTGATGAAGATTCAACCCACCTTTTATGTTCCTTTGTTCTCCTTCACATCCAGGGTTCTGTAGTTTGCCACACGTCTTCATTCATAACTAAATTAAACTTTCAAGAACAATGCAACGTCTTTTGTACATCGGTGTGTTACGTGTAAAGTATAATAAGAAATGTTGGTGGTGGTGGTTGGAAACGGTATAGCCTCCCAGCCAGTGATAGGACTTCCCCTTCATATTGACTTTTCGCTTCCCAGTAGAGTGGGCGGGTTCAAGCTGTCAATCATGTCTCAGGCCAATAAGTAACCACAACATGGGAAGCTCATCTAAATAAGAATGCAAAATCCTTCAAATGAATCACAAAGTGTACTTCTACTTTAAAGGGCCTTTTGGATTCAACATTTTCTTATCAAACTACAGAGAACGTTCACATAGTGACCGGTGACAATAACCAGACAAAAGGGTACTGTGGGGTGTGTCCCAAAAATGGCACCCTATATCCTATGGGCCCTGGTCAAAAGTAGTGCACTAACCAGGGAATAGAGTTCCATTTGGAACTTGTATGTTCTATTCTGATTTTTTGTTTTTTAAAGGGAAATGGAGGACATTTTTCACTTCACAGAAACATTCTCTAACATTCATGACCTCCTTATGAATCCCGAACAAAGCCTTGGTAGATAGTGCTCTAATCTATAGTAAGTAGGCTAATCTAAAAGGTTTCCCATAGAGGGCAGGTCATATGGAACAATGACTACATGAATCTCCTATTTAATAATCCTCCTCCTTTTGTCAACGCTGAAGCATTTTTGATTGTTTGAGATTATTTCTCAATGTTTGATTTTTACACACTTTAAGAAAATATAAATATATATATACACCGCTCAAAAAAAATATGGGGAACACTAAAATAACTCATCCTAGATCTGAATGAATGAAATATTCTTATTAAATACTTTTTTCTTTACATAGTTGAATGTGCTGACAACAAAATCACACAAAAATTATCAATGGAAATCAAATTTATCAACCCATGGAGGTCTGGATTTGGAGTCACACTCAAAATTAAAGTGGAAAAACCACACTACAGGCTGATCCAACTTTGATGTAATGTCCTTAAAACAAGTCAAAATGAGGCTCAGTAGTGTGTGTGGACTCCACGTGCCTGTATGACCTCCCTACAACGCCTGGGCATGCTCCTGATGAGGTGGCGGATGGTCTCCTGAGGGATCGCCTCCCAGACCTGGACTAAAGCATCTGCCAACTCCTGGACAGTCTGTGGTGCAACGTGGCGTTGGTGGATGGAGCGAGACATGATGTCCCAGATGTGCTCAATTGGATTCAGGTCTGGGGAACGGGCGGGCCAGTCCATAGCATCAATGCCTTCCTCTTGCAGGAACTGCTGACACACTCCAGCCACATGAGGTCTAGCATTGTCTTGCATTAGGAGGAACCCAGGGCCAACCGCACCAGCATATGGTCTCACAAGGGGTCTGAGGATCTCATCTCGGTACCTAATGGCAGTCAGGCTACCTCTGGCGAGCACATGGAGGGCTGTGCGGCCCCCAAAGAAATGCCACCCCACACCATGACTGACCCACCGCAAAATCGGTCATGCTGGAGGATGTTGCAGGCAGCAGAACGTTCTCCACGGCGTCTCCAGACTCTGTCACGTCTGTCACGTGCTCAGTGTGAACCTGCTTTCATCTGTGAAGAGCACAGGGCGCCAGTGGCGAATTTGCCAATCTTGGTGTTCTCTGGCAAATGCCAAACGTCCTGCACGGTGTTGGGCTGTAAGCACAACCCCCACCTGTGGACGTCGGGCCCTCATACCACCCTCATGGAGTCTGTTTCTGACCGTTTGAGCAGACACACCTACATGTGTGGCCTGCTGGAGGTCATTTTCCACCTGCTCCTCCTTGCACAAAGGCGGAGGTAGCGGTCCTGCTGCTGGGTTGTTGCCCTCCTACGGCCTCCTCCACGTCTACTGATGTACTGGCCTGTCTCCTGGTAGCGCCTCCATGCTCTGGACACTACGCTGACAGACACAGCAAACCTTCTTGCCACAGCTCGCATTGATGTGCCATCCTGGATGAGCTGCACTACCTGAGCCACTTGTGTGGGTTGTAGACTCCGTCTCATGCTACCACTAGAGTGAAAGCACCGCCAGCATTCAAAAGTGACCAAAACATCAGCCAGGAAGCATAGGAACTGAGAAGTGGTCTGTGGTCACCACCTGCAGAACCACTCCTTTATTGGGGGTGTCTTGCTAATTGCCTATAATTTCCACCTTTTGTCTATTCCATTTGCACAACAGCATGTGAAATGTATTGTCAATCAGTGTTGCTTCCTAAGTGGACAGTTTGATTTCACAGAAGTGTGATTGACTTGGAGTTACATTGTGTTGTTTAAGTCTTCCCTTTATTTTTTTGAGCAGTGTATGTTGATTCAACAACCAGCTGAAATAGGATTGTGTGGATTACTCAACAAAAAATAGCATTAAAGTTTATTCAACATACAATTGTAAAGGCAAAAAGCTGCAGTAGGATTGTGAGTTTGCTCAACCTTTGGGCAATATGGCTGACCCAACATAAAGTCAACCTTCGGGCAATATGGCTGACCCAACATAAAGTCAACCTTTGGGCAATATGGCTGACCCAACATAAAGTCAACCTTTGGGCAATATGGCTGACCCAACATACATTCTCAAGTTGAATTTTACGCTGAGTGAACATACATTTCAACTTGAAATTGTCTTCTACCCTTATTTTCCCAGTGTAAAACAGTATTCTTTATTACAATATAAAACATACATTATTCGGAAGGTCTTTCTTTGAGGGGCTAGTTACACCATAAAGCAATGTTACTGAACATGGAGAAGAGTTTGTGGAATCAACGTACAATTTTAAGGCAGCCAGCTGCAACAGGATTGTGAATTGACTCAACATTTGCTGACCCAACATAAAGTGTTGCCATCCCAAAAGGCAAACATTATTTTATTTTATTTTACTCAACAAGCTTTTTCCAAATTTAGCTCAGTTCGAACAGAGTACGTTAATTAAACAAACTTGAACACATTAGCTCAATTTCTGCTCGATTTGAAGTCCACTCAACTCAAAGAATAACGTTGATGAAGCAACTGGTTCAGTTTGTTTCGTTTTTATTTACGACGAAACCTATAATTTTGAACATATTTGTACCAGAACCTTCTTACTGTTAATGCTAAAGCTCTGGGGATTAAGATTACCGATTTAAAGATATGACATAATTGTTACGGTCATCGTTGCATGAAGAAGGATCGGACCAAAGCGCAGCATGGTAAGTGTTCATGATTTTTATTTACACTGAACACAAGAACAAAATAACAAAGTGAGAAAAACACTAAACAGAAAATAACTACCCACAACCCCAGGTGGGAAAAAGGCTGCCTAAGTATGGTTCCCAATCAGAGACAACGATAGACAGCTGCCTCTGATTGAGAACCACACCCGGCCAAACCACAAAGAAATAGAAAACATAGAAATAAAGAAACTAGAATGCCCACCCTAGTCACACCCTGGCCTAACCAACATAGAGAATAAAAGCCTCTCTATGGCCAGGGCGTGACAATAATGCAAACCATCTCGAGACTTGAACTTAAAACTATCGACACGACAGGACGGTATGCATGCGAACAGTGAATGTAAAGAGTATTACCCTGTGCTGCTGCTTGCTTGTTCAAGTGATAACTGCAGCATATTGCTCTATCAGACAACTACTTTTGTATCTTATCATCCCAAATCTCATCTATTACCATTGTAATTAATCCAAAACCTTTCAATCTGAGGAGGAGTATGGTGTTACGTCCCAAAAAGCATATTTATTCCCCCCTCTCCCCCTATATAACAGACTGCTTTTGATTGGAACCCATAAGCAATAGGGTTTCATTTAGGACACAGACTCCCCTTAGTCTCTAAAATTCATTAAGATCAATGTGAAAATGTTCCATTACTATTGTCAAAGGAACTTCTGAACATATATCATACTCATTAGGACTCTGTTCTTCTGCTTTTTAATGAAGTAAAAGATCCGTCTAAATCTCAGTCTTGATCCATCTTGATCTATGTTCTTTTACACCTCATTATTCTTGCTGCTGTGAAACTATGGTTTCTGTCCCGAACGGCACCCTATTCCCTACATAGTGCCCTAGGGCCCCACAGGGCTCTGGTGAAAAGTAGTGCACTACATAGGGAATGAGGGTGCCATTTGGGATGCATTTATTTATTTGGTAATCTACGCAGCATTGTGACATAAATCCAAGTAATTGATGCTTTATGGAAGAACGTATTTCTGGCGTGGGGGGGGCGTGGGGGGGCGAAGGGGGGGGGGGGGGGGAATAGAAGCTATTTAACATTTAAAAGAATCATAATACCCCCTTCAGGGAACAAGAAGGGAAATGCATGTATTATCCTCGTAATGGGAGCGTTACGCTGATTAAGACCGGAGTAGAATACTTCACATGTTCTTTTCCCAATTAGCACGGAAGAGTAGTAATTTATTAACCCCCCTCCCTAAAAAAACAAAGCAATGAACAAATCTTATCTTTAACATTATTTAATTAAGATTAACAGATGTAACAAAGCAACACGTTCGTGTTATAAATCACTGTTGATCAACAATAGGTGTATTGGTGTATATAGGTGTATTGGTGTATATAGGTGTATTGGTGTATATAGGTGTATATGGTGTATTGGTGTATATTGGTGTATTGGTGTATATAGGTGTATTGGTGTATATAAGTGTATTGGTGTATATAGGTGTATTGGTGTATTGGTGTATATAGGTGTATTGGTGTATATAGGTGTATTGGTGTATATAGGTGTATTGGTGTATTGGTGTATATAGGTGTATTGGTGTATATAGGTGTATTGGTGTATATAGGTGTATTGGTGTATATAGGTGTATTGGTGTATATAGGTGTATTGGTGTATATAGGTGTATTGGTGTATTGGTGTATATTGGTGTATTGGTGTATATAGGTGTATTGGTGTATATAGGTGTATTGGTGTATTGGTGTATATTGGTGTATTGGTGTATATAGGTGTATTGGTGTATATAAGTGTATTGGTGTATATAGGTGTATTGGTGTATTGGTGTATATTTGTGTATTGGTGTATATAGGTGTATTGGTGTATATAGGTGTATTGGTGTATATAGGTGTATTGGTGTATATAGGTGTATATAGGTGTATATAGGTGTATTGGTGTATATAGGTGTATTGGTGTATATAGGTGTATTGGTGTATATATGTGTATTGGTGTATATAGGTGTATTGGTGTATATAGGTGTATTGGTGTATATAGGTGTATTGGTGTATATATGTGTATTGGTGTATATATGTGTATATAGGTGTATTGGTGTATGTAGGTGTATTGGTGTATGTAGGTGTATTGGTGTATATAGGTGTATTGGTGTATATAGGTGTATTGGTGTATTGGTGTATATAGGTGTATTGGTGTATATAGGTGTATTGGTGTATATAGGTGTATTGGTGTATATAGGTGTATTGGTGTATATAGGTGTATTGGTGTATATGTGTATTGGTGTATATAGGTGTATATAGGTGTATATAGGTGTATTGGTGTATATAGGTGTATTGGTGTATATAGGTGTATTGGTGTATTGGTGTATATATGTGTATTGGTGTATATATGTGTATATATGTGTATATAGGTGTATTGGTGTATATAGGTGTATTGGTGTATATAGGTGTATTGGTGTATATAGGTGTATTGGTGTATATAGGTGTATTGGTGTATATAGGTGTATTGGTGTATATAGGTGTATTGGTGTATATAGGTGTATTGGTGTATATAGGTGTATTGGTGTATTGGTGTATAAAGGTGTATTGGTGTATAAAGGTGTATTGGTGTATATAGGTGTATTGGTGTATATAGGTGTATTGGTGTATATATGTGTATTGGTGTATATAGGTGTATATAGGTGTATATAGGTGTATTGGTGTATATAGGTGTATTGGTGTATATAGGTGTATTGGTGTATATATGTGTATTGGTGTATATATGTGTATATATGTGTATATAGGTGTATTGGTGTATATATGTGTATTGGTGTATATATGTGTATATATGTGTATATAGGTGTATTGGTGTATATAGGTGTATTGCTGTCTTTATTAAGTCCGAACAGAATACTGCTGTTGTGTGTGTTTTGGAGGTAGAGTTGTATTGTCCCCAACCCCCACCAACATAGTTTAAGACATTAACACATTTGTGCTGTTGGATCAACAAAAGGGTTGTATTTGAATACAACCGTGTTTTATATGAACCTTTTAAATTAAAGCTGTGAAACTACGACATCTGTTTGAAATACTATAACTAAGACGTTACACAGCCAGGTATGTTGTTATAGGAACAGCTAGTCACAGCCAGGTATGTTGTTATAGGAACAGCTAGTCACAGCCAGGTATGTTGTTATAGGAACAGCTAGTCACAGCCAGGTATGTTGTTATAGGAACAGCTAGTCACAGCCAGGTATGTTGTTATAGGAACAGCTAGTCACAGCCAGGTATGTTGTTATAGGAACAGCTAGTCACAGCCAGGTATGTTGTTATAGGAACAGCTAGTCACAGCCAGGTATGTTGTTATAGGAACAGCTAGTCACAGCCAGGTATGTTGTTATAGGAACAGCTAGTCACAGCCAGGTATGTTGTTAAAGGAACAGCTAGTCACAGCCAGGTATGTTGTTATAGGAACAGCTAGTCACAGCCAGGTATGTTGTTATAGGAACAGCTAGTCACAGCCACGTCTGTTGTTAAAGGAACAGCTAGTCACAGCCAGGTATGTTGTTATAGGAACAGCTAGTCACAGCCAGGTATGTTGTTATAGGAACAGCTAGTCACAGCCAGGTATGTTGTTATAGGAACAGCTAGTCACAGCCACGTCTGTTGTTAAAGGAACAGCTAGTCACAGCCAGGTATGTTGTTATAGGAACAGCTAGTCACAGCCACGTCTGTTGTTAAAGGAACAGCTAGTCACAGCCAGGTATGTTGTTATAGGAACAGCTAGTCACAGCCAGGTATGTTGTTATAGGAACAGCTAGTCACAGCCAGGTATGTTGCTATAGGAACAGCTAGTCACAGCCAGGTATGTTTCTATAGGAACAGCTAGTCACAGCCAGGTATGTTGTTATAGGAACAGCTAGTCACAGCCAGGTATGTTGTTATAGGAACAGCTAGTCACAGCCAGGTATGTTTCTATAGGAACAGCTAGTCACAGCCAGGTATGTTGTTATAGGAACAGCTAGTCACAGCCAGGTATGTTGCTATAGGAACAGCTAGTCACAGCCAGGTATGTTGTTATAGGAACAGCTAGTCACAGCCAGGTATGTTGTTATAGGAACAGCTAGTCACAGCCACGTCTGTTGTTATAGGAACAGCTAGTCACAGCCAGGTATGTTGTTATAGGAACAGCTAGTCACAGCCAGGTATGCTGTTATAGGAACAGCTAGTCACAGCCAGGTATGTTGTTATAGGAACAGCTAGTCACAGCCAGGTATGTTGTTATAGGAACAGCTATTCACAGCCAGGTATGTTGTTATAGTAACAGCTAGTCACAGCCAGGTATGTTGTTATAGGAACAGCTAGTCACAGCCAGGTATGTTGTTATAGGAACAGCTAGTCACAGCCAGGTATGTTGTTATAGGAACAGCTAGTCACAGCCAGGTATGTTGTTATAGGAACAGCTAGTCACAGCCAGGTATGTTGTTATAGGAACAGCTAGTCACAGCCAGGTATGTTGCTATAGGAACAGCTAGCCACAGCCAGGTATGTTGTTATAGGAACAGCTAGCCACAGCCAGGTATGTTGTTATAGGAACAGCTAGTCACAGCCAGGTATGTTGTTATAGGAACAGCTAGTCATAGCCAGGTATGTTGTTATAGGAACAGCTAGTCACAGCTAGGTATGTTGTTATAGGAACAGCTAGTCACAGCCACGTCTGTTGTTAAAGGAACAGCTAGTCACAGCCAGGTATGTTGTTATAGGAACAGCTAGTCACAGCCAGGTATGTTGTTATAGGAACAGCTAGTCACAGCCAGGTATGTTTCTATAGGAACAGCTAGTCACAGCCAGGTATGTTGCTATAGGAACAGCTAGTCACAGCCAGGTATGTTGTTATAGGAACAGCTAGTCACAGCCAGGTATGTTGCTATAGGAACAGCTAGTCACAGCCAGGTATGTTGTTATAGGAACAGCTAGTCACAGCCAGGTATGTTGTTATAGGAACAGCTAGTCACAGCCACGTCTGTTGTTATAGGAACAGCTAGTCACAGCCAGGTATGTTGTTATAGGAACAGCTAGTCACAGCCAGGTATGCTGTTATAGGAACAGCTAGTCACAGCCAGGTATGTTGTTATAGGAACAGCTAGTCACAGCCAGGTATGTTGTTATAGGAACAGCTATTCACAGCCAGGTATGTTGTTATAGGAACAGCTAGTCACAGCCAGGTATGTTGTTATAGGAACAGCTAGTCACAGCCAGGTATGTTGTTATAGGAACAGCTAGTCACAGCCAGGTATGTTGTTATAGGAACAGCTAGTCACAGCCAGGTATGTTGTTATAGGAACAGCTAGTCACAGCCAGGTATGTTGTTATAGGAACAGCTAGTCACAGCCAGGTATGTTGCTATAGGAACAGCTAGCCACAGCCAGGTATGTTGTTATAGGAACAGCTAGTCACAGCCAGGTATGTTGTTATAGGAACAGCTAGTCACAGCCAGGTATGTTGTTATAGGAACAGCTAGTCACAGCCAGGTATGTTGTTATAGGAACAGCTAGTCACAGCCAGGTATGTTGTTATAGGAACAGCTAGTCACAGCCAGGTATGCTGTTATAGGAACAGCTAGTCACAGCCAGGTATGTTGTTATAGGAACAGCTAGTCACAGCCAGGTATGTTGCTATAGGAACAGCTAGTCACAGCCAGGTATGTTGTTATAGGAACAGCTAGTCACAGCCAGGTATGTTGTTATAGGAACAGCTAGTCACAGCCAGGTATGTTGTTATAGGAACAGCTAGTCACAGCCAGGTATGTTGTTATAGGAACAGCTAGTCACAGCCAGGTATGTTGTTATAGGAACAGCTAGTCACAGCCAGGTATGTTGTTTAAGGAACAGCTAGTCACAGCCAGGTATGTTGTTATAGGAACAGCTAGTCACAGCCACGTCTGTTGTTAAAGGAACAGCTAGTCACAGCCAGGTATGCTGTTATAGGAACAGCTAGTCACAGCCAGGTATGTTGTTATAGGAACAGTTAGTCACAGCCAGGTATGTTGTTATAGGAACAGTTAGTCACAGCCATGTATGTTGCTATAGGAACAGCTAGTCACAGCCAGGTATGTTGTTATAGAAACAGCTAGTCACAGCCAGGTATGTTGCTATAGGAACAGCTAGTCACAGCCAGGTATGTTGTTATAGGAACAGCTAGTCACAGCCAGGTATGTTGTTATAGGAACAGTTAGTCACAGCCAGGTATGTTGTTATAGGAACAGTTAGTCACAGCCATGTATGTTGCTATAGGAACAGCTAGTCACAGCCAGGTTGTCATGTTTTGTCATTGATTATCATGTCTTGTCCCTGTGCTTCCCTTCTATTCGTTTCCCTCTGCTGGTCTTATTAGGTTCTTTCCCTCTTTCTATCCCTCTCTCTCCCCCTCCCTCTCTCCCTCTCTCGCTCTCTCTCTCTATCGTTCCGTTCCTGCTCCCAGCTGTTCCTCATTCTCCTAACTACCTCATTTACTCTTTCACACCTGTCCCCTATTTTGCCCTCTGATTAGAGTCCCTATTTCTCCCTCTGTTTTCCGCTTCTGTCCTTGTCGGATCCTTGTTTGATGTTTGCTGTTCTGTGTCCTTGTTCCGCCCTGTCGTGTTTTTGCCTTCTTCAGATGCTGCGTGTGAGCAGGTGTCTATGTCAGCTACGGCCTGTGCCTTCCCGAAGCGACCTGCAGTCTGTGGTCGCGTCTCCAGTCGTTCCTCTCTACTGACGAGAGGATTTCAGTTTTCCTGTTTAGTATTTTCCTAAGATAATATCCAGGAGTATCGTTTTTGTTTAAGACTGGAATAAAGACTCTGTTTCTGTGAAGTCGCTTTTGGGTCCTCATTCACCAGCATAACAGAAGGATCCGACCAGTAATGGACCCAGCGACTACGGATTCTCGCAACACTGCCATCGAGATCCAGGGAGCAATGCTCGGCAGACACGAGCAGGAATTGTCTGCTGCTCGTCATGCCGTTGAGACCCTGGCCGCTCAGGTCTCCAACCTCTCAGGACAGTTTCAGAGTCTTCGTCTCGTGCCACCTGCTACTTCCTGGTCTTCCGAGTCTCCGGAACCTAGGGTTAATAACCCACCATGTTACTCTGGGCAACCCACTGAGTGCCGCTCCTTTCTCACCCAGTGTGATATTGTGTTCTCTCTCCAGCCCAACACATACTCAAGAGAGAGAGCTCGGATCGCCTACGTCATATCACTCCTTACTGGTCGGGCTCGGGAGTGGGGCACAGCTATCTGGGAGGCAAGGGCTGAGTGTACTAACGATTATCAGAACTTTAAAGAGGAGATGATACGGGTTTTTGATCGTTCAGTTTTTGGGAAGGAGGCTTCCAGGGCCCTGGCTTCCCTATGTCAAGGTGATCGATCCATAACGGATTACTCTATAGAGTTTCGCACTCTTGCCGCCTCCAGTGACTGGAACGAGCCGGCGTTGCTCGCTCGTTTTCTGGAGGGACTCCACGCTGAGGTTAAAGATGAGATTCTCTCCCGGGAGGTTCCTTCCAGCGTGGACTCTTTGATTGCACTCGCCATCCGCATAGAACGACGGGTAGATCTTCGTCACCGAGCTCGTGGAGGAGAGCTCGCGTTAACGGTGTTCCCCCTCTCCGCATCTCAACCATCTCCTCCCACCGGCTCAGTGACTGAGCCCATGCAGCTGGGAGGTATTCGCATCTCGACTAAGGAGAGGGAACGGAGAATCACCAACCGCCTTTGCCTCTATTGCGGTTCTACTGGACATTTTGTTATTTCATGTCCAGTAAAAGCCAGAGCTCATCAGTAAGCGGAGGGCTACTGGTGAGCGCTACTACTCAGGTCTCTCCATCAAGATCCTGTACTACCTTGTTGGTCCATCTACGCTGGTCTGGTTCGGCTGCTTCCTGCAGTGCCTTGATAGACTCTGGGGCTGAGGGTTGTTTTATGGACGAAGCATGGGCTCGGAAGCATGACATTCCTCTCAGACAGTTAGGGAAGCCCACGCCCATGTTCGCCTTAGATGGTAGTCTTCTCCCCAGTATCAGATGTGAGACACTACCTTTAACCCTCACAGTATCTGGTAACCACAGTGAGACCATTTCCTTTTTGATTTTTCGTTCACCTTTTACACCTGTTGTTTTGGGTCATCCCTGGCTAGTATGTCATAATCCTTCTATTAATTGGTCTAGTAATTCTATCCTATCCTGGAACGTTTCTTGTCATGTGAAGTGTTTAATGTCTGCTATCCCTCCTGTTTCTTCTGTCCCCTCTTCTCAGGAGGAACCTGGTGATTTGACAGGAGTGCCGGAGGAATATCATGATCTACGCACGGTCTTCAGTCGGTCCAGAGCCAACTCCCTTCCTCCTCACCGGTCGTATGATTGTTGTATTGATCTCCTTCCGGGAACCACCCCCCCTCGGGGTAGACTATACTCTCTGTCGGCTCCCGAACGTAAGGCTCTCGAGGATTATCTGTCTGTTTCTCTCGACGCCGGTACCGTGGTGCCTTCTTCCTCTCCCGCCGGAGCGGGGTTTTTTTTTGTTAAGAAGAAGGACGGTACTCTGCGCCCCTGCGTGGATTATCGAGGGCTGAATGACATAACGGTTAAGAATCGTTATCCGCTTCCCCTTATGTCGTCAGCCTTCGAGATTCTGCAGGGAGCCAGGTTCTTTACTAAGTTGGATCTTCGTAACGCTTACCATCTCGTGCGCATCAGAGAGGGGGACGAGTGGAAAACGGCGTTTAACACTCCGTTAGGGCATTTTGAATACCGGGTTCTGCCGTTCGGTCTCGCTAATGCTCCAGCTGTCTTTCAGGCATTAGTTAATGATGTACTGAGAGACATGCTGAACATCTTTGTTTTCGTTTACCTTGACGATATCCTGATTTTTTCACCGTCACTCGAGATTCATGTTCAGCACGTTCGACGTGTACTCCAGCGCCTTTTAGAGAATTGTCTCTACGTGAAGGCTGAGAAGTGCGCCTTTCATGTCTCCTCTGTCACATTTCTCGGTTCTGTTATTTCCGCTGAAGGCATTCAGATGGATCCCGCTAAGGTCCAGGCTGTCAGCGATTGGCCCGTTCCTAAGTCACGTGTCGAGTTGCAGCGCTTTCTCGGTTTCGCTAATTTCTATCGGCGTTTCATTCGTAATTTCGGTCAAGTGGCTGCTCCTCTCACAGCTCTGACTTCTGTCAAGACGTGCTTTAAGTGGTCCGGTTCCGCCCAGGGAGCTTTTGATCTCCTCAAGAAGCGTTTTACATCCGCTCCTATCCTTGTTACTCCTGACGTCACTAAACAATTTATTGTCGAGGTTGACGCTTCAGAGGTGGGCGTGGGAGCCATTCTGTCCCAGCGCTTCCATTCTGACGATAAGGTCCATCCTTGCGCTTATTTTTCTCATCGCCTGTCGCCATCGGAACGCAACTATGATGTGGGTAACCGCGAACTGCTCGCCATCCGCTTAGCCCTAGGCGAATGGCGACAGTGGTTGGAGGGGGCGACCGTCCCTTTTGTCGTTTGGACTGACCATAAGAACCTTGAGTACATCCGTTCTGCCAAACGACTTAATGCACGTCAAGCTCGTTGGGCGTTGTTTTTCGCTCGTTTCGAGTTCGTGATTTCTTATCGCCCGGGAAATAAGAACACCAAGCCTGATGCCTTATCCCGTCTCTTTGGTTCTTCTGTGGCTTCTACCGACCCCGAGGGGATTCTCCCTGAGGGGCGTGTTGTCGGGTTGACTGTCTGGGGAATTGAGAGACAGGTAAAGCAAGCACTCACTCACACTGCGTCGCCGCGCGCTTGTCCTAGTAACCTTCTGTTCGTTCCTGTCTCTACTCGTCTGGCTGTTCTTCAGTGGGCTCACTCTGCCAAGTTAGCTGGCCACCCCGGCGTTCGGGGTACGCTTGCTTCTATTCGCCAGCGGTTTTGGTGGCCTACTCAGGAGCGTGACACGCGCCGTTTCGTGGCTGCTTGTTCGGACTGCGCGCAGACTAAGTCAGGTAACTCTCCTCCTGCCGGTCGTCTTAGACCGCTTCCCATTCCTTCTCGACCATGGTCTCACATCGCCTTAGACTTTATTACCGGTCTGCCTTCGTCTGCGGGGAAGACTGTGATTCTTACGGTTGTCGATAGGTTCTCTAAGGCGGCACATTTCATTCCCCTCGCTAAGCTTCCTTCCGCTAAGGAGACGGCACAAATCATCATTGAGAATGTGTTCAGAATTCATGGCCTCCCGTTAGACGCCGTTTCAGACAGAGGCCCGCAATTCACGTCACAGTTTTGGAGGGAGTTCTGTCGTTTGATTGGTGCTTCCGTCAGTCTCTCTTCCGGGTTTCATCCCCAGTCTAACGGTCAAGCAGAAAGGGCCAATCAGATGATTGGTCGCATATTACGCAGCCTTTCTTTTCGTAACCCTGCGTCTTGGGCAGAACAGCTCCCCTGGGCAGAATACGCTCACAACTCGCTTCCTTCGTCTGCTACCGGGCTATCTCCGTTTCAGAGTAGTCTTGGGTACCAGCCTCCTCTGTTCTCGTCCCAGCTCGCCGAGTCCAGCGTTCCCTCCGCTCAGGTTTTTGTCCAACGTTGTGAGCGCACCTGGAGGAGGGTCAGGTCTGCACTTTGCCGTTACAGGGCGCAGACTGTGAGAGCCGCCAATAAACGTAGGATTAAGAGTCCTAGGTATTGTCGCGGTCAGAGAGTGTGGCTTTCCACACGTAACCTTCCCCTTACGACAGCTTCTCGCAAGTTGACTCCGCGGTTCATTGGTCCGTTCCGTGTCTCTCAGGTCGTCAATCCTGTCGCTGTGCGACTGCTTCTTCCGCGACATCTTCGTCGCGTCCACCCTGTCTTCCATGTCTCCTGTGTCAAGCCTTTTCTTCGCGCCCCCGTTCGTCTTCCCTCCCCCCCCCCCGTCCTTGTCGAGGGCGCACCTATTTACAAGGTACGGAGGATCATGGACATGCGTTCTCGGGGACGTGGTCACCAGTACTTAGTGGATTGGGAGGGTTACGGTCCTGAGGAGAGGAGTTGGGTTCCATCTCGGGACGTGCTGGACCGTTCGTTGATTGATGATTTCCTCCGTTGCCGCCAGGGTTCCTCCTCGAGTGCGCCAGGAGGCGCTCGGTGAGTGGGGGGGTACTGTCATGTTTTGTCATTGATTATCATGTCTTGTCCCTGTGCTTCCCTTCTATTCGTTTCCCTCTGCTGGTCTTATTAGGTTCTTTCCCTCTTTCTATCCCTCTCTCTCCCCCTCCCTCTCTCCCTCTCTCGCTCTCTCTCTCTATCGTTCCGTTCCTGCTCCCAGCTGTTCCTCATTCTCCTAACTACCTCATTTACTCTTTCACACCTGTCCCCTATTTTGCCCTCTGATTAGAGTCCCTATTTCTCCCTCTGTTTTCCGCTTCTGTCCTTGTCGGATCCTTGTTTGATGTTTGCTGTTCTGTGTCCTTGTTCCGCCCTGTCGTGTTTTTGCCTTCTTCAGATGCTGCGTGTGAGCAGGTGTCTGTCAGCTACGGCCTGTGCCTTCCCGAAGCGACCTGCAGTCTGTGGTCGCGTCTCCAGTCGTTCCTCTCTACTGACGAGAGGATTTCAGTTTTCCTGTTTAGTATTTTCCTAAGATAATATCCAGGAGTATCGTTTTTGTTTAAGACTGGAATAAAGACTCTGTTTCTGTTAAGTCGCTTTTGGGTCCTCATTCACCAGCATAACACAGGTATGTTGTTATAGGAACAGCTAGTCCTTGGTGGACACCAAGGAACTTGGTATCCTCAGTCTCACTCATGATGTTACCGTATGAGGTACCGTATGAGGTCACGCCAACAGAACATTGTATAACAATGGATAAGTACATGTTTGTCACTATCCAGTATGCAGTGTTTTGCGAAAAGTTTTCAGCCACCTTTTTCCACATTTCATTAGGTTACAGACTCATTCTAAATATGGTTAAAGTAGTTTTTCTCCTCATCAATCTCCCCAAAATGACATCACAATACCCCACAATGACATCACAATACCCTATAATGACATCACAATACCCCACAATGACAAATCAAAAACAGTGTTTAGAAATGTTATCTAATTTATGAAATAAAAGAATTTCACATTTCACATTTAAATAAGTTTTCAGACCCTTTACTTTGTACCTTGTTGAAGCGCCTTTGGCAGCAATTACAGCCTTGAGTCTTCTTGGGTATGACACAACAAGCTTGGCACACCTGAATTTGGGGAGTTTTTCCCATTCTTCTCTGCAGATCCTCTCAAGCTCTGTCAGGCTGGATGGGGAGATTTTCTGCACAGCTGTTTTCAGGTTTCTCCAGAGATGTTCGATCCAGTTTAAGTCTGAGCTCTGCCTGGGCCACTCAAGGACATTCAGGGATTTCTCCCGAAGCCACTCCTGCGTTGTCTTGGCTGTGTGCTTAGGGTCGTTTTCCTGTTGGAAGGTGAACCTTCGCCCCAGTCTGAGGTCGTGAGAGCACTGGAGTAGGCTTTCATAAAGAACAGTCTATGACTAGGGTGGCTGGAGTCTTTGACAATTTTTAGGGCCTTCTAACTGCACCGCCTGGTATAGAGGTCCTGGATGGCAGGAAGCTTGGCCCCAGTGATGTACTGGGCCGTACGCACTACACTCTGTAGTGCCTTGCGGTTGGAGGACGAGCAGCTGCCATACCTCGCTGTGATGCAACCTGTTGGGATGCTCTCGATGGTGCAGCTGTAGAACCTTTTGAACCAGTTGCACATTTAGCATGCTGGTAGAATTGAGGAAAAACAGATTTAATTTTCCCTGCATTAAAGTCCCCGGCCACTAGGAGTGCCAACTCTACATTAGCGTTTTCCTGTTTGCTTATGGCCGTATGCAGCTCATAGAGTGCGGTCTTAGTGCCAGCATCGGTCTGTGGTGGTAAGTAAACAGCTACGATGAATACAGATGAAAACTCTCTAGGTAGATAATGTGGTCTACAGCTTATCATGAGATACTCTACCTCAGGTGAGCAAAACCCTTGAGACTTCCTTAGATTTCGTGCACCAGCTGTTGTTTACAAATATACATAGACCGCCACCCATTGTCTTACCAGAGGCTGCTGTTCTATCCTGCCGATACAGTGTAAAACCCACCAGCTGTATGTTATTCATGTCGTCGTTCAGCCACGACTCGGTGAAACATAAGTTTTACAGTTTTTAAATGTCCCGTTTGTCAAGCATATATACTTTGAAGTTGGTCCACTTTATTATCCAGCGACTGTACGTTGGCCAATAGTGCCGATGGCAGAGGCAGATTAGTCACTCGTCGCCGGATCCCTACAAGACACCCCGATCTCCTTCCGTGACATCTCCTATCTTTTTCTCCTGCGAATGTCGGGGATGAGGACCTTGTCGGGAGTCTGGAGATATTTTTCGTCCAAGTTCAAGGTGAGTAATCGCTGTTCTGATGTCCTGAAGTTGTTTTCGGGTTATTAGAAACGATAGCAGCAACGTTATGTTACAAAATAAGTTACAAACGATGCGAAGAATAAAAAAATAAAAAATAACACGGTTGGTTAAAGAGTCCATAAAACGTCAGCCGTCCCCTAAGGCTGTTGGAGTGTTGCGTACATGGCTCTGTGTGATTCACAGCATCCATGTATGCCCTCTGGAAATCCTCAGTGAACCTGTGTTGTGTGTGTGTGTGTGTGTGTGTGTGTGTGTGTGTGTGTGTGTGTGTGTGTGTGTGTGTGTGTGTGTGTGTGTGTGTGTGTGTGTGTGTGTGTGTGTGTGTGTGTGTTTAGCCCCACAGAGGTACCTCAGTTGCAGTATTACCACAGTGGTAGTTTCTAGCCAGTATTAGTCACCTCTCTACGGTCGGCTGGCGGGCCTTTCACCCATGTGTGTCTGAGTGTTTAGCTTGGTGTGTGTGTGTGTGTACGCGTGTCGGTGTGTGTGTGTCTGCATGCGTATGTCTCAGTGTGTGTGTATGAGTGTGTAGCTTGGTGTGTGTACGCGTGTCGGTGTGTGTGTCTATGTGCGTATGTCTCAGTGTGTGTGTCTGCGTGCGTATGTCTCGGTGTGAGTGTGTATGTCTCGGTGTGTGTGTGAGTGCGTAGCTTGGTGTGTGTGTGTGTATGCGTGTCGGTGTGTATGTATGTGTGTCGGTGTGTGTGTCTGCGTGCGTATGTCTCGGTGTTCTTGTGTAGCTTGGTGTGTGTGTGTGTCGGTGTGTGTGTCTGCGTGCGTGTGTGTGTGTCTGCGTGCGTATGTCTTGTGTGTGTGTGTGTGTGTGTGTGTGTGTGTGTGTGCGTGTGTGCGTGTGCGTGTGTGTGTGTGTGTGTGTGTGTGTGTGTGTGTGTGTGTGTGTGTGTGTGTGTGTGTGTGTGTGTGTGTGTGTGTGTGTGTGTGTGTGTGTGTGTGTGTCAGTGTGGCGGGCTGGTCCTGTGGGCACCTTTCACCTCGACACAGCTGATGATTGATTCTCTGTTCCTGCTGAGTGGCGACAGCCACGCTGCATTCTGGGAATACGGCCTTGTCAATTGGAGCGCATCACCCTCACTTGGAACCTGAGATGAGTGGAGGCCATTGGAGCAAAAAAATATAAAAAATACACAATAAATGAAAGATAAAGATGGCAGAACTGTGGGTGACCTTGAAGAGAGCTAGTCAAGACCTCCAGCTGCCTGGATGAGCTTCTGGACCGCGTTGTAAATGAAACCCTATTCCCTATGGGTTCTGGTTACAAGTAGTGCACTAGAGAGGGAATAGGGTGCACTAGAGAGGGAATAGGGTGCCATTTGGGTTCTGGTCAGGAGTAGTGCACTAGAGAGGGAATAGGGTGCCATTTGGGTTCTGGTCAGGAGTAGTGCACTAGAGAGGGAATAGGGTGCCATATGGGTTCTGGTCAGGAGTAGTGTACTAGAGAGGGAATAGGGTGCATATGGGTTCTGGTCAGGAGTAGTGCGCTAGAGAGGGATTAGGGTGCCATATGGGTTCTGGTCAGGAGTAGTGCACTAGAGAGGGAATAGGGTGCCATATGGGTTCTGGTCAGGAGTAGTGCACTAGAGAGGGAATAGGGTGCCATATGGGTTCTGGTCAGGAGTAGTGCACTAGAGAGGGAATAGGGTGCCATATGGGTTCTGGTCAGGAGTAGTGCACTAGAGAGGGAATAGGGTGCCATTTGGGTTCTGGTCAGGAGTAGTGCACTAGAGAGGGAATAGGGTGCCATTTGGGTTCTGGTCAGGAGTAGTGCACTAGAGAGGGAATAGGGTGCCATATGGGTTCTGGTCAGGAGTAGTGCGCTAGAGAGGGAATAGGGTGCCATATGGGATCTGGTCAGGAGTAGTGCACTAGAGAGGGAATAGGGTGCCATTTGGGTTCTGGTCAGGAGTAGTGCACTAGAGAGGGAATAGGGTGCCATATGGGTTCTGGTCAGGAGTAGTGCACTAGAGAGGGAATAGGGTGCCATTTGGGTTCTGGTCAGGAGTAGTGCACTAGAGAGGGAATAGGGTGCCATATGGGTTCTGGTCAGGAGTAGTGCACTAGAGAGGGAATAGGGTGCCATTTGGGTTCTAGTCAGGAGTAGTGCACTAGAGAGGGAATAGGGTGCCATATGGGTTCTAGTCAGGAGTAGTGCACTAGAGAGGGAATAGGGTGCCATATGGGTTCTGGTCAGGAGTAGTGCACTAGAGAGGGAATAGGGTGCCATTTGGGTTCTGGTCAGGAGTAGTGCACTAGAGAGGGAATAGGGTGCCATTTGGGTTCTGGTCAGGAGTAGTGCACTAGAGAGGGAATAGGGTGCCATATGGGTTCTAGTCAGGAGTAGTGCACTAGAGAGGGAATAGGGTGCCATTTGTGTTCTGGTCAGGAGTAGTGCACTAGAGAGGGAATAGGGTGCCATTTGTGTTCTGGTCAGGAGTAGTGCACTAGAGAGGGAATAGGGTGCCATTTGGGTTCTGGTCAGGAGTAGTGCACTAGAGAGGGAATAGGGTGCCATTTGGGTTCTGGTCAGGAGTAGTGCACTAGAGAGGGAATAGGGTGCCATTTGGGTTCTGGTCAGGAGTAGTGCACTAGAGAGGGAATAGGGTGCACTAGAGAGGGAATAGGGTGCCATTTGGGTTCTGGTCAGGAGTAGTGCACTAGAGAGGGAATAGGGTGCCATTTGGGTTCTGGTCAGGAGTAGTGCACTAGAGAGGGAATAGGGTGCCATTTGGGTTCTGGTCAGGAGTAGTGCACAAGAGAGGGAATAGGGTGCCATTTGGGTTCTGGTCAGGAGTAGTGCACTAGAGAGGGAATAGGGTGCCATTTGTGTTCTGGTCAGGAGTAGTGCACTAGAGAGGGAATAGGGTGCCATTTGGGTTCTGGTTCAGGAGTAGTGCACTAGAGAGGGAATAGGGTGCCATTTGGGTTCTGGTCAGGAGTAGTGCACTAGAGAGGGATTAGGGTGCCATTTGTGTTCTGGTCAGGAGTAGTGCACTAGAGAAGGAATAGGGTGCATATGGGTTCTGGTCAGGAGTAGTGCACTAGAGAGGGAATAGGGTGCCATATGGGTTCTAGTCAGGAGTAGTGCGCTAGAGAGGGAATAGGGTGCCATTTGTGTTCTGGTCAGGAGTAGTGCACTAGAGAGGGAATAGGGTGCCATATGGGTTCTGGTCAGGAGTAGTGTACTAGAGAGGGAATAGGGTGCCATATGGGTTCTGGTCAGGAGTAGTGTACTAGAGAGGGAATAGGGTGCCATTTGTGTTCTGGTCAGGAGTAGTGCGCTAGAGAGGGAATAGGGTGCCATTTGGGTTCTGGTCAGGAGTAGTGTACTAGAGAGGGAATAGGGTGCACTAGAGAGGGAATAGGGTGCCATTTGGGTTCTAGACAGGAATAGTGCACTAGAGAGGGAATAGGGTGCCATTTGGGTTCTAGTCAGGAGTAGTGCACTAGAGAGGGAATAGGGTGCCATATGGGTTCTGGTCAGGAGTAGTGTACTAGAGAGGGAATAGGGTGCGCTAGAGAGGGAATAGGGTGCCATTTGTGTTCTGGTCAGGAGTAGTGCACTAGAGAGGGAATAGGGTGCCATTTGGGTTCTGGTCAGGAGTAGTGCACTAGAGAGGGAATAGGGTGCCATTTGGGTTCTGGTCAGGAGTAGTTCACTAGAGAGGGAATAGGGTGCCATTTGGGTTCTGGTCAGGAGTAGTGTACTAGAGAGGGAATAGGGTGCCATTTGTGTTCTGGTCAGGAGTAGTGCGCTAGAGAGGGAATAGGGTGCCATTTGGGTTCTGGTCAGGAGTAGTGTACTAGAGAGGGAATAGGGTGCACTAGAGAGGGAATAGGGTGCCATTTGGGTTCTAGACAGGAATAGTGCACTAGAGAGGGAATAGGGTGCCATTTGGGTTCTAGTCAGGAGTAGTGCACTAGAGAGGGAATAGGGTGCCATATGGGTTCTGGTCAGGAGTAGTGTACTAGAGAGGGAATAGGGTGCGCTAGAGAGGGAATAGGGTGCCATTTGGGTTCTAGTCAGGAGTAGTGTACTAGAGAGGGAATAGGGTGCCATTTGTGTTCTGGTCAGGAGTAGTGCACTAGAGAGGGAATAGGGTGCCATTTGGGTTCTGGTCAGGAGTAGTGCACTAGAGAGGGAATAGGGTGCCATTTGGGTTCTGGTCAGGAGTAGTGCACTAGAGAGGGAATAGGGTGCCATTTGGGTTCTGGTCAGGAGTAGTGCACTAGAGAGGGAATAGGGTGCCATTTGGGTTCTGGTCAGGAGTAGTGCACTAGAGAGGGAATAGGGTGCCATTTGGGTTCTGGTCAGGAGTAGTGCACTAAAGAGGGAATAGGGTGCCATTTGGGTTCTGGTCAGGAGTAGTGCACTAGAGAGGGAATAGGGTGCCATTTGGGTTCTGGTCAGGAGTAGTGCACTAGAGAGGGATTAGGGTGCCATTTGGGTTCTAGTCAGGAGTAGTGCACTAGAGAGGGAATAGGGTGCCATTTGGGTTCTAGTCAGGAGTAGTGCACTAGAGAGGGAATAGGGTGCCATTTGGGATCGGGTCAGGAGAAGTGCACTAGAGAGGGAATAGGGTGCACTAGAGAGGGAATAGGGTGCCATTTGGGATCGGGTCAGGAGTGGTGCACTAGAGAGGGAATAGGGTGCGCTAGAGAAGGAATAGGGTGCCATTTGTGTTCTGGTCAGGAGTAGTGCACTAGAGAGGGAATAGGGTGCCATTTGGGTTCTAGTCAGGAGTAGTGCACTAGAGAGGGAATAGGGTGCATATGGGTTCTGGTCAGGAGTAGTGCACTAGAGAGGGATTAGGGTGCCATTTGGGTTCTGGTCAGGAGTAGTGCACTAGAGAGGGATTAGGGTGCCATTTGGGTTCTGGTCAGGAGTAGTGCACTAGAGAGGGAATAGGGTGCCATTTGGGTTCTGGTCAGGAGTAGTGCACTAGAGAGGGAATAGGGCGCACTAGAGAGGGAATAGGGTGCCATTTGGGTTCTGGACAGGAGTAGTGCACTAGAGAGGGAATAGGGTGCCATTTGGGTTCTGGTCAGGAGTAGTGTACTAGAGAGGGATTAGGGTGCCATTTGGGTTCTGGTCAGGAGTAGTGCACTAGAGAGGGAATAGGGTGCCATTTGGGTTCTAGTCAGGAGTAGTGCACTAGAGAGGGAATAAGGTGCCATTTGGGTTCTGGTCAGGAGTAGTGTACTAGAGAGGGATTAGGGTGCCATTTGGGTTCTGGTCAGGAGTAGTGCACTAGAGAGGGAATAGGGTGCCATTTGGGTTCTAGTCAGGAGTAGTGCACTAGAGAGGGAATAAGGTGCCATTTGGGTTCTGGTCAGGAGTAGTGCACTAGAGAGGGAATAGGGTGCCATTTGGGTTCTGGTCAGGAGTAGTGCACTAGAGAGGGAATATGGTGCCATTTGGGTTCTGGTCAGGAGTAGTGCACTAGAGAGGGAATAGGGTGCCATTTGGGTTCTGGTCAGGAGTAGTGCGCTAGAGAGGGAATAGGGTGCCATATGGGTTCTGGTCAGGAGTAGTGCACTAGAGAGGGATTAGGGTGCCATTTGGGTTCTGGTCAGGAGTAGTGCACTAGAGAGGGAATAGGGTGCGCTAGAGAGGGATTAGGGTGCCATTTGGGTTCTAGTCAGGAGTAGTGCACTAGAGAGGGAATAGGGTGCCATTTGGGTTCTAGTCAGGAGTAGTGCACTAGAGAGGGAATAGGGTGCCATATGGGTTCTAGTCAGGAGTAGTGTACTAGAGAGGGAATAGGGTGCGCTAGAGAGGGAATAGGGTGCCATTTGGGTTCTAGTCAGGAGTAGTGCACTAGAGAGGGAATAGGGTGCGCTAGAGAGGGATTAGGGTGCCATTTGGGTTCTAGTCAGGAGTAGTGCACTAGAGAGGGAATAGGGTGCCATTTGGGTTCTAGTCAGAAGTAGTGCACTAGAGAGGGAATAGGGTGCGCTAGAGAGGGATTAGGGTGCCATTTGGGTTCTAGTCAGGAGTAGTGCACTAGAGAGGGAATAGGGTGCCATTTGGGTTCTGGTCAGGAGTAGTGCACTAGAGAGGGATTAGGGTGCCATTTGGGTTCTGGTCAGGAGTAGTGCACTAGAGAAGGAATAGGGTGCCATTTGGGTTCTGGTCAGGAGTAGTGCACTAGAGAGGGATTAGGGTGCCATTTGTGTTCTGGTCAGGAGTAGTGCACTAGAGAGGGAATAGGGTGCCATTTGGGTTCTGGCCAGGAGTAGTGCACTAGAGAGGGAATAGGGTGCCATTTGTGTTCTGGTCAGGAGTAGTGCACTAGAGAGGGAATAGGGTGCCATTTGTGTTCTGGTCAGGAGTAGTGCACTAGAGAGGGAATAGGGTGCCATTTGGGTTCTGGTCAGGAGTAGTGCACTAGAGAGGGAATAGGGTGCCATTTGGGTTCTGGTCAGGAGTAGTGCACTAGAGAGGGATTAGGGTGCCATTTGGGTTCTAGTCAGGAGTAGTGCACTAGAGAGGGAATAGGGTGCCATTTGGGTTCTAGTCAGGAGTAGTGCACTAGAGAGGGAATAGGGTGCCATTTGGGATCGGGTCAGGAGAAGTGCACTAGAGAGGGAATAGGGTGCACTAGAGAGGGAATAGGGTGCCATTTGGGATCGGGTCAGGAGTAGTGCACTAGAGAGGGAATAGGGTGCGCTAGAGAAGGAATAGGGTGCCATTTGTGTTCTGGTCAGGAGTAGTGCACTAGAGAGGGAATAGGGTGCCATTTGGGTTCTAGACAGGAGTAGTGCACTAGAGAGGGAATAGGGTGCATATGGGTTCTGGTCAGGAGTAGTGCACTAGAGAGGGATTAGGGTGCCATTTGGGTTCTGGTCAGGAGTAGTGCACTAGAGAGGGATTAGGGTGCCATTTGGGTTCTGGTCAGGAGTAGTGCACTAGAGAGGGAATAGGGTGCCATTTGGGTTCTAGACAGGAGTAGTGCACTAGAGAGGGAATAGGGTGCATATGGGTTCTGGTCAGGAGTAGTGCACTAGAGAGGGATTAGGGTGCCATTTGGGTTCTGGTCAGGAGTAGTGCACTAGAGAGGGAATAGGGTGCCATATGGGTTCTGGTCAGGAGTAGTGCACTAGAGAGGGATTAGGGTGCCATTTGGGTTCTGGTCAGGAGTAGTGCACTAGAGAGGGAATAGGGTGCGCTAGAGAGGGATTAGGGTGCCATTTGGGTTCTAGTCAGGAGTAGTGCACTAGAGAGGGAATAGGGTGCGCTAGAGAGGGATTAGGGTGCCATTTGGGTTCTAGTCAGGAGTAGTGCACTAGAGAGGGAATAGGGTGCCATTTGGGTTCTAGTCAGAAGTAGTGCACTAGAGAGGGAATAGGGTGCGCTAGAGAGGGATTAGGGTGCCATTTGGTTTCTAGTCAGGAGTAGTGCACTAGAGAGGGAATAGGGTGCCATTTGGGTTCTGGTCAGGAGTAGTGCACTAGAGAGGGATTAGGGTGCCATTTGGGTTCTGGTCAGGAGTAGTGCACTAGAGAAGGAATAGGGTGCCATTTGGGTTCTGGTCAGGAGTAGTGCACTAGAGAGGGATTAGGGTGCCATTTGTGTTCTGGTCAGGAGTAGTGCACTAGAGAGGGAATAGGGTGCCATTTGGGTTCTGGCCAGGAGTAGTGCACTAGAGAGGGAATAGGGTGCCATTTGTGTTCTGGTCAGGAGTAGTGCACTAGAGAGGGAATAGGGTGCCATTTGGGTTCTGGTCAGGAGTAGTGCACTAGAGAGGGAATAGGGTGCCATATGGGTTCTGGTCAGGAGTAGTGCACTAGAGAGGGAATAGGGTGCCATATGGGTTCTAGTCAGGAGTAGTGCACTAGAGAGGGAATAGGGTGCCATTTGGGTTCTAGTCAGGAGTAGTGTACTAGAGAGGGAATAGGGTGCCATTTGGGTTCTGGACAGGAGTAGTGCACTAGAGAGGGAATAGGGTGCACTAGAGAGGGAATAGGGTGCCATTTGGGTTCTGGTCAGGAGTAGTGCACTAGAGAGGGAATAGGGTGCCATTTGGGTTCTAGTCAGGAGTAGTGCACTAGAGAGGGAATAGGGTGCCATTTGGGTTCTAGTCAGGAGTAGTGCACTAGAGAGGGAATAGGGTGCATATGGGTTCTAGTCAGGAGTAGTGCACTAGAGAGGGAATAGGGTGCCATTTGGGTTCTGGTCAGGAGTAGTGCACTAGAGAGGGAATAGGGTGCCATTTGGGTTCTGGTCAGGAGTAGTGCGCTAGAGAGGGAATAGGGTGCCATATGGGTTCTGGTCAGGAGTAGTGCACTAGAGAGGGATTAGGGTGCCATTTGGGTTCTGGTCAGGAGTAGTGCACTAGAGAGGGAATAGGGTGCGCTAGAGAGGGATTAGGGTGCCATTTGGGTTCTAGTCAGGAGTAGTGCACTAGAGAGGGAATAGGGTGCCATTTGGGTTCTAGTCAGGAGTAGTGCACTAGAGAGGGAATAGGGTGCCATATGGGTTCTAGTCAGGAGTAGTGTACTAGAGAGGGAATAGGGTGCGCTAGAGAGGGAATAGGGTGCCATTTGGGTTCTAGTCAGGAGTAGTGCACTAGAGAGGGAATAGGGTGCGCTAGAGAGGGATTAGGGTGCCATTTGGGTTCTAGTCAGGAGTAGTGCACTAGAGAGGGAATAGGGTGCCATTTGGGTTCTAGTCAGAAGTAGTGCACTAGAGAGGGAATAGGGTGCGCTAGAGAGGGATTAGGGTGCCATTTGGGTTCTAGTCAGGAGTAGTGCACTAGAGAGGGAATAGGGTGCCATTTGGGTTCTGGTCAGGAGTAGTGCACTAGAGAGGGATTAGGGTGCCATTTGGGTTCTGGTCAGGAGTAGTGCACTAGAGAAGGAATAGGGTGCCATTTGGGTTCTGGTCAGGAGTAGTGCACTAGAGAGGGATTAGGGTGCCATTTGTGTTCTGGTCAGGAGTAGTGCACTAGAGAGGGAATAGGGTGCCATTTGGGTTCTGGCCAGGAGTAGTGCACTAGAGAGGGAATAGGGTGCCATTTGTGTTCTGGTCAGGAGTAGTGCACTAGAGAGGGAATAGGGTGCCATTTGTGTTCTGGTCAGGAGTAGTGCACTAGAGAGGGAATAGGGTGCCATTTGGGTTCTGGTCAGGAGTAGTGCACTAGAGAGGGAATAGGGTGCCATTTGGGTTCTGGTCAGGAGTAGTGCACTAGAGAGGGATTAGGGTGCCATTTGGGTTCTAGTCAGGAGTAGTGCACTAGAGAGGGAATAGGGTGCCATTTGGGTTCTAGTCAGGAGTAGTGCACTAGAGAGGGAATAGGGTGCCATTTGGGATCGGGTCAGGAGAAGTGCACTAGAGAGGGAATAGGGTGCACTAGAGAGGGAATAGGGTGCCATTTGGGATCGGGTCAGGAGTAGTGCACTAGAGAGGGAATAGGGTGCGCTAGAGAAGGAATAGGGTGCCATTTGTGTTCTGGTCAGGAGTAGTGCACTAGAGAGGGAATAGGGTGCCATTTGGGTTCTAGACAGGAGTAGTGCACTAGAGAGGGAATAGGGTGCATATGGGTTCTGGTCAGGAGTAGTGCACTAGAGAGGGATTAGGGTGCCATTTGGGTTCTGGTCAGGAGTAGTGCACTAGAGAGGGATTAGGGTGCCATTTGGGTTCTGGTCAGGAGTAGTGCACTAGAGAGGGAATAGGGTGCCATTTGGGTTCTAGACAGGAGTAGTGCACTAGAGAGGGAATAGGGTGCATATGGGTTCTGGTCAGGAGTAGTGCACTAGAGAGGGATTAGGGTGCCATTTGGGTTCTGGTCAGGAGTAGTGCACTAGAGAGGGAATAGGGTGCCATATGGGTTCTGGTCAGGAGTAGTGCACTAGAGAGGGATTAGGGTGCCATTTGGGTTCTGGTCAGGAGTAGTGCACTAGAGAGGGAATAGGGTGCACTAGAGAGGGAATAGGGTGCCATTTGGGTTCTGGTCAGGAGTAGTGCACTAGAGAGGGAATAGGGTGCACTAGAGAGGGAATAGGGTGCCATTTGGGTTCTGGTCAGGAGTAGTGCACTAGAGAGGGAATAGGGTGCCATTTGGGTTCTAGTCAGAAGTAGTGCACTAGAGAGGGAATAGGGTGCGCTAGAGAGGGATTAGGGTGCCATTTGGTTTCTAGTCAGGAGTAGTGCACTAGAGAGGGAATAGGGTGCCATTTGGGTTCTGGTCAGGAGTAGTGCACTAGAGAGGGATTAGGGTGCCATTTGGGTTCTGGTCAGGAGTAGTGCACTAGAGAAGGAATAGGGTGCCATTTGGGTTCTGGTCAGGAGTAGTGCACTAGAGAGGGATTAGGGTGCCATTTGTGTTCTGGTCAGGAGTAGTGCACTAGAGAGGGAATAGGGTGCCATTTGGGTTCTGGCCAGGAGTAGTGCACTAGAGAGGGAATAGGGTGCCATTTGTGTTCTGGTCAGGAGTAGTGCACTAGAGAGGGAATAGGGTGCCATTTGGGTTCTGGTCAGGAGTAGTGCACTAGAGAGGGAATAGGGTGCCATATGGGTTCTGGTCAGGAGTAGTGCACTAGAGAGGGAATAGGGTGCCATATGGGTTCTAGTCAGGAGTAGTGCACTAGAGAGGGAATAGGGTGCCATTTGGGTTCTAGTCAGGAGTAGTGTACTAGAGAGGGAATAGGGTGCCATTTGGGTTCTGGACAGGAGTAGTGCACTAGAGAGGGAATAGGGTGCACTAGAGAGGGAATAGGGTGCCATTTGGGTTCTGGTCAGGAGTAGTGCACTAGAGAGGGAATAGGGTGCCATTTGGGTTCTAGTCAGGAGTAGTGCACTAGAGAGGGAATAGGGTGCCATTTGGGTTCTAGTCAGGAGTAGTGCACTAGAGAGGGAATAGGGTGCATATGGGTTCTAGTCAGGAGTAGTGCACTAGAGAGGGAATAGGGTGCCATTTGGGTTCTGGTCAGGAGTAGTGCACTAGAGAGGGAATAGGGTGCCATTTGGGTTCTGGTCAGGAGTAGTGCACTAGAGAGGGAATAGGGTGCCATTTGGGTTCTGGTCAGGAGTAGTGCACTAGAGAGGGAATAGGGTGCCATTTGGGTTCTAGTCAGGAGTAGTGCACTAGAGAGGGAATAGGGTGCATATGGGTTCTAGTCAGGAGTAGTGCACTAGAGAGGGAATAGGGTGCCATTTGGGTTCTGGTCAGGAGTAGTGCACTAGAGAGGGATTAGGGTGCCATTTGGGTTCTGGTCAGGAGTAGTGCACTAGAGAAGGAATAGGGTGCCATATGGGTTCTGGTCAGGAGTAGTGCACTAGAGAGGGATTAGGGTGCCATTTGGGTTCTGGTCAGGAGTAGTGCACTAGAGAAGGAATAGGGTGCCATTTGGGTTCTGGTCAGGAGTAGTGCACTAGAGAGGGAATAGGGTGCCATTTGGGTTCTGGTCAGGAGTAGTGCACTAGAGAGGGAATAGGGTGCCATAAGGCTCTGGTTAAAAGTAGTGCACTATATATAGGGTTCTATAAGGCTCTGGTTAAAAGTAGTGCACTATATAGGGAATAGGGTGTGATTTGGGAGACATAGAGCGTGGTTATCTCTTTCAGGGCCCTGTGTCTGCGGTAATAAGTAGTAATAGCTCTGTTATTGATGACATTGACTCTCACTGGAGGAGAGAGACAGTCAAGAAGGGATTACATTATGGGGTAATTTAACATTACTATTCAATACAGCTGACTTCAAAAGTAGCTCCCAATAGGAACCACTGCTGCCTCCATCCACCCCACTGTGAACACTTTAGAAGACGAAGGGGGGTTGGAGATAAAAAAAATGAAACCAAACCATTATTTAGCTTTAATAAAAAAACACGTCTGAAAACTAGAGGGAGAGAAAGAGAGAGAGAGAGAGAGACTGAGGACTTGTCTCTCTCTTTCTCCTCCTCCTCCCTATCTCTCCTCCTCCTCCTCCTCCTCCTCCCTGTCTCTCCTCTTTCTCCTCCTCCTCCCTATCTCCTCTTTCTCCTCCTCCTCCCTATCTCTCCTCTTTCTCCTCCTCCTCCTCCCTCTCTCTCCTCTTTCTCCTCCTCCTCCCTATCTCTCCTCTTTCTCCTCCTCCTCCTCCCTATCTCTCCTCTTTCTCCTCCTCCTCCCTGTCTCTCCTCTTTCTCCTCCTCCTCCCTGTCTCTCCTCTTTCTCCTCCTCCTCCTCCCTGTCTCTCCTATTCTCCTCCTCCTCCCTGTCTCTCCTCTTTCTCTTCCTCCTCCCTGTCTCTCCTCTTTCTCCTCCTCCTCCCTGTCTCTCCTCTTTCTCCTCCTCCTCCCTATCTCTCCTCCTCCTCCTCCCTATCTCTCCTCGTTCTCCTCCTCCTCCCTGTCTCTCCTCTTTCTCCTCCTCCTCCCTGTCTCTCCTCTTTCTCCTCCCCCTCCCTGTCTCTCTTCTTTCTCCTCCTCCTCCCTGTCTCTCCTCTTTCTCCTCCTCCTCCCTATCTCTCCTCATTCTCCTCCCTGTCTCTCCTCTTTCTCCTCCTCCTCCCTGTCTCTCCTCTTTCTCCTCCTCCTCCTCCTCCCTGTCTCTCCTCTTTCTCCTCCTCCTCCCTGTCTCTCCTCTTTCTCCTCCTCCTCCCTGTCTCTCCTCTTTCTCCTCCTCCTCCCTGTCTCTCCTCTTTCTCCTCCTCCTCCCTGTCTCTCCTCTTTCTCCTCCTCCTCTCTATCTCTCCTCTTTCTCCTCCTCCTCCCTATCTCTCCTCTTTCTCCTCCTCCTCCCTATCTCTCCTCTTTCTCCTCCTCCTCCCTGTCTCTCCTCTTTCTCCTCCTCCTCCCTGTCTTTCCTCTTTCTCCTCCTCCTCTCTATCTCTCCTCTTTCTCCTCCTCCTCCCTATCTCTCCTCTTTCTCCTCCTCCTCCCTGCCTCTCCTCTTTCTCCTCCTCCCCGTCTCTCCTCTTTCTCCTCCTCCTCCCTGTCTCTCCTCTTTCTCCTCCTCCTCCCTGTCTCTCCTCTTTCTCCTCCTCTTCCCTGTCTCTCCTCTTCTCCTCCTCCTCCCTATCTCTCCTCTTTCTCCTCCTCCTCCCTGTCCTCTTTCTCCTGCTCCTCACTGTCTCTCCTCTTTCTCCTCCTCCTCCCTGTCTCTCCTCTTTCTCCTCCTCTTCCCTGTCTCTCCTTTTTCTCCTCCACCTCACTGTCTCTCCTCTTTCTCCTCCTCCTCCCTATCTCTCCTCTTTCTCCTCCTCCTCCCTGTCTCTCCTCTTTCTCCTCCTCCTCCCTATCTCTCCTCTTTCTCCTCCTCCTCCTCCTCCTCCCAGTCTCTCCTCTTTCTCCTCCTCCTCCCTGTCTCTCCTCTTTCTCCTCCTCCTCCCTGTCTCTCCTCTTTCTCCTCCTCCTCCCCGTCTCTCCTCTTTCTCCTCCTCCTCCCTATCTCTCCTCTTTCTCCTCCTCCTCCCTATCTCTCCTCTTTCTCCTCCTCCTCCCTGTCTCTCCTCTTTCTCCTCCTCCTCCCTGTCTCTCCTCTTTCTCCTCCTCCTCCTCCCTGTCTCTCCTCTTCTCCTCCTCCTCCCTGTCTCTCCTCTTTCTCCTCCTCCTCCCTGTCTCTCCTCTTTCTCCTCCTCCTCCCTGTCTCTCCTCTTTCTCCTCCTCCTCCCTATCTCTCCTCCTCCTCCTCTCTATCTCTCCTCGTTCTCCTCCTCCTCCCTGTCTCTCCTCTTTCTCCTCCTCCTCCCTGTCTCTCCTCTTTCTCCTCCCCCTCCCTGTCTCTCTTCTTTCTCCTCCTCCTCCCTGTCTCTCCTCTTTCTCCTCCTCCTCCCTATCTCTCCTCATTCTCCTCCCTGTCTCTCCTCTTTCTCCTCCTCCTCTCTATCTCTCCTCTTTCTCCTCCTCCTCCCTATCTCTCCTCTTTCTCCTCCTTCTCCCTATCTCTCCTCTTTCTCCTCCTCCTCCCTGTCTCTCCTCTTTCTCCTCCTCCTCCCTGTCTCTCCTCTTTCTCCTCCTCCTCTCTATCTCTCCTCTTTCTCCTCCTCCTCCCTATCTCTCCTCTTTCTCCTCCTCCTCCCTGTCTCTCCTCTTTCTCCTCCTCCTCTCTATCTCTCCTCTTTCTCCTCCTCCTCCCTATCTCTCCTCTTTCTCCTCCTTCTCCCTATCTCTCCTCTTTCTCCTCCTCCTCCCTGTCTCTCCTCTTTCTCCTCCTCCTCCCTGTCTCTCCTCTTTCTCCTCCTCCTCTCTATCTCTCCTCTTTCTCCTCCTCCTCCCTATCTCTCCTCTTTCTCCTCCTCCTCCCTGCCTCTCCTCTTTCTCCTCCTCCCCGTCTCTCCTCTTTCACCTCCTCCTCCCTGATTCTCCTCTTTCTCCTCCTCCTCCCTGTCTCTCCTCTTTCTCCTCCTCTTCCCTGTCTCTCCTCTTCTCCTCCTCCTCCCTATCTCTCCTCTTTCTCCTCCTCCTCCCTGTCCTCTTTCTCCTGCGCCTCACTGTCTCTCCTCTTTCTCCTCCTGCTCCTCCCTGTCTCTCCTCTTTCTCCTCCTCTTCCCTGTCTCTTCTTTTTCTCCTCCACCTCACTGTCTCTCCTCTTTCTCCTCCTCCTCCCTATCTCTCCTCTTTCTCCTCCTCCTCCCTGTCTCTCCTCTTTCTCCTCCTCCTCCATGTCTCTCTCTCTCTCTCCTCCTCCTCTCTATCTCTCCTCTTTCTCCTCCACCTCACTGTCTCTCCTCTTTCTCTTCCTCCTCCCTATCTCTGCTCTTTCTCCTCCACCTCACTGTCTCTCCTCTTTCTCCTCCTCCTCCCTATCTCTCCTCTTTCTCCTCCTCCTCCCTGTCTCTCCTCTTTCTCCTCCTCCTCCCTATCTCTCTCTCTCTCCTCCTCCTCTCTATCTCTCCTCTTTCTCCTCCACCTCACTGTCTCTCCTCTTTCTTCTCCTCCTCCCTATCTCTCCTCTTTCTCCTCCTCCTCCCTGTCTCTCCTCTTTCTCCTCCACCTCACTGTCTCTCCTCCTTCTCCTCCTCCTCCCTATCTCTCCTCTTTCTACTCCTCCTCCTCCTCCTCCTCCTCCTCCTCCTCCTCCTCCTCCCTGTCTCTCCTCTTTCTCCTCCTCCTCCCTGTCTCTCTCTCTCTCCTCCTCCTCCATGTCTCTCCTCTTTCTCCTCCTCCTCCCTATCTCTCCTCTTTCTCCTCTTTCTCCTCCTCCTCCTCCTCCTCCCTGTCTCTCCTCTTTCTCCTCCTCCTCCCTGTCTCTCTCTCTCTCCTCCTCCTCCCTGTCTCTCCTCTTTCTCCTCCACCTCACTGTCTCTCCTCTTTCTCCTCCTCCTCCCTGTCTCTTCTCTTTTTCTTCCTCCTCCCTGTCTCTCCTCTTTCTCCTCCTCCTCCCTATCTCTCCTCTTTCTCCTCCTCCTCCTCCTCCTCCTCCTCCTCCTCCTCCTCCTCCTCCTCCTCCTCCTCCTCTTTCTCCTCCTCCTCCCTGTCTCTCTCTCTCTCTCCTCCTCCTCCCTGTCTCTCCTCTTTCTCTTCCACCTCACTGTCTCTCCTCTTTCTCCTCCTCCTCCCTGTCTCTCCTCTTTTTCTTCCTCCTCCATGTCTCTCCTCTTTCTCCTCCTCCTCCTCCTCCTCCTCCACCTCCTCCTCCTCCCTGTCTCTCCTCTTTCTCCTCCTCCTCCCTGTCTCTCTCTCTCTCTCCTCCTCCTCCCTGTCTCTCTCTCTCTCTCCTCCTCCTCCCTGTCTCTCCTCTTTCTCCTCCACCTCACTGTCTCTCCTCTTTTTCTTCCTCCTCCATGTTTCTCCTCTTTCTCCTCCTCCTCCTCCTCCCTGTCTCTCCTCTTTCTCCTCCTCCTCCTCCTCCTCCTCCCTGTCTCTCCTCTTTCTCCTCCTCCTCCTCCTCCTCCTCCTCCTCCTCCCTATCTCTCCTCTTTCTCCTCCTCCTCCCTATCTCTCCTCTTCTCCTCCTCCTCCCTGTCTCTCCTCCTCCTCCTCCTCCCTGTCTCTCCTCTTTCTCCTCCTCCTCCCTGTCTCTCCTCTTTCTCCTCCTCCTCCCTGTCTCTCTCTCTCTTTCTCCTCCTCCCTGTCTCTCTCTCTCTCCTCCTCCTCCCTGTCTCTCCTCTTTCTCCTCCACCTCACTGTCTCTCCTCTTTTTCTTCCTCCTCCATGTTTATCCTCTTTCTCCTCCTCCTCCTCCTCCCTGTCTCTCCTCTTTCTCCTCCTCCTCCTCCTCCTCCTCCCTGTCTCTCCTCTTTCTCCTCCTCCTCCTCCTCCTCCTCCTCCCTATCTCTCCTCTTTCTCCTCCTCCTCCCTATCTCTCCTCTTTCTCCTCCTCCTCCCTATCTCTCCTCCTCCTCCTCCTCCCTGTCTCTCCTCTTTCTCCTCCTCCTCCCTATCTCTCCTCTTTCTCCTCCTCCTCCCTATCTCTCCTCCTCCTCCTCCTCCTCCTCCTCCCTATCTCTCCTCTTTCTCCTCCTCCTCCCTATCTCTCCTCTTTCTCCTCCTCCTCCCTTTCTCTCCCCCTCCTTCTCCTCCTCCTCCCTATCTCTCCTCTTTCTCCTCCTCCTCCCTATCTCTCCTCTTTCTCCTCCTCCTCCCTATCTCTCCTCTTTCTCCTCCTCCTCCCTTTCTCTCCCCCTCCTTCTCCTCCTCCTCCCTGTCTCTCCTCTTTCTCCTCCTCTTCCTCCTCCTCCTCCTCCTCCTCCATGTCTCTCCTCTTTCTCCTCCTCCTCCCTCTCTCCTCTTTCTCCTCCTCCCTGTCTCTCCTCCTCTTCCTCTTTCTCCTCCTCCTCCATGTCTCTCCTCTTTCTCCTAACGCTATGACTAATCCATCCCCTGTCCAGTCACAGTTACAGCATCAAGGGGCAGCGTCTTGAACAGTTTCATACGTATTATACTGTTTATGTTGTCGTTGTCATTACACACAACACGTTGTACTGTAAAGGTGGTTTATAGTCCGTTTTAGGATTGGGAACAATTATACAGCTGGGTTGTGGGTGAAATGAGTTTGATGGGTTGTGAGCAAAAATACAAATTTCTGTTCTCTGCAAGATAATGGACAATAAAGTATTCTTCTTCTTCTTCTTCTTATTATGCTTTTTCTTCTTTTTCTAATGCTTCTTCTTCTTCTTCTTCTTCTTCTTCCTGTCATAACAATAACTTACATCTGGGTATCATTACATTGTTTCTGTGTTTCCTGACAAACTGGTCCGTCTTAGTTTAATTAAACAGTCCACAGTCCAGGCCAGTTTCCCAGACCCAGATTTAAGTCTAGTCCTGGACAAAGAAGCACTTTTAATTAACAAAGTCCACTGAACATGTCTTTCAGTCCAGAACTAGGTTTAATCTGTGTCTGGGAAACCAGCCCTACATGAGTTACATGACCTTCCACAGTAGCAGTTACTGGCGTAGTAAAGTTACACGTTTGAGAACAAGCTCCTTGATGACTACCGTAAGGACAGTTACATGTGTCACGACTTCCGCCGAAGTCGGTCCCTCTCCTTGTTCGTTCGGCGTTCGGGCAGGTCGACGTCACCCACCTTCTAGCCATCGCTGATCCTCTTTTCATTTTCCATTGGTTTTGTCTTGTCTTCCATCACACCTGGTTCCAATCCCATCAATTACATGTTGTGTATTTAACACTCTGTCCCCCCCCCCCTCATGTCCTTGTCGGTACTTGTTTCTTGTAGTCCTTATGAAACGGTATGCTGGTATTTACCGGGTTCTGTTTGACCCATTTATTGTATAGTTCTGTTGACGGCGGTTTCATGGTTATTAAACGACAACCGTTGTAAATCAGTTTTTCCGCTCTCCTGCGCCTGACTTCTCTGCCGCCAGTACGCACCTCACTACACACACACACGACCTACAACAGTAGCAGTTACTGGCCTCACTAAAAGTTTCACCTTTGAGAACAAGGTCCTTGACGATTAGCGTAAGGACAGACTATCCTGAAGCTGAGTAGGCCATCCGTCTTCACCTGACAGGATCGTCTCGGAATGGAAATTACAGATAGATTGAATAACTAATAAAGCAGCTGTCTCCCGCTGATAAAAGAGAATGAAATTAAGGGGAATAAATATAATTTATGGAGTAGCCACACGAGAGTAAATCAATATCAGCATCCCCCCGCCCCCTGCCCCCCCCCCCCCCCCCCCCCCCCCCCACCACCACCACCCCGAAAATGTTCAGCAATTATATGATGGGAAAGTTCTTTAACCCACTTGTATTGTGTGAACCTATATGGAAGGTAGGGCATGCTGTCGTTTCGTGATCCTTGTGCCGTCAAGTCCGTTACCGACTGTAAAAACGACTGACGTGTTCACAGCGTGAACTGCAGTTCAGTTCAACCGATTGCCATGGGTACAGTGCTTCCTGTGCTAACATTGTCCACTGCTATGATCCTGAACTGAATGTGGACATGAAAATAAATAATTGAATCTCATTCTAGTTCTGTGATGTAAGTCCACCGAGGAGTAACTTCTCAGCACACAGCTCAACCAATGAGGAGTAGAGAGACTCTGCAGTCACTTCTCAGCACACAGCTCAACCAATGAGGAGTAGAGACACTCTGCAGTCACTTCTCAGCACACAGCTCAACCAATGAGGAGTAGAGACACTCTGCAGTCACTTCTCAATACACAGCTCAACCAATGAGGAGTAGAGACACTCTGCAGTCACTTCTCAGCCCACAGCTCAACCAATGAGGAGTAGAGACACTCTGCAGTGACTTCTCAGTACACAGCTCAACCAATGAGGAGTAGAGACACTCTGCAGTCACTTCTCAGTACACAGCTCAACCAATGAGGAGTAGAGAGACTCTGCAGTCACTTCTCAGCACACAGCTCAACCAATGAGGAGTAGAGACACTCTGCAGTCACTTCTCAGCCCACAGCTCAACCAATGAGGAGTAGAGACACTCTGCAGTCACTTCTCAGTACACAGCTCAACCAATGAGGAGTAGAGAGACTCTGCAGTCACTTCTCAGTACACAGCTCAACCAATGAGGAGTAGAGACACTCTGCAGTCACTTCTCAACACACAGCTCAACCAATGAGGAGTAGAGACATTATGCAGTCACTTCTCAACACACAGCTCAACCAATGAGGAGTAGAGACATTATCCAGTGACTTCTCAGTACACAGCTCAACCAATGAGGAGTAGAGACAGTATCCAGTGACTTCTCAGTACACAGCTCAACCAATGAGGAGTAGAGACACTCTGCAGTGACTTCTCAGTACACAGCTCAACCAATGAGGAGTAGAGACACTCTGCAGTCACTTCTCAGTACACAGCTCAACCAATGAGGAGTAGAGACACTCTGCAGTAACAACTCAACCAATGAGGAGTAGAGACACTAACTTCTCGGCACACAGCTCAACCAATGCATTTCAACAAAGCACCGTTCAATCGACTGACAGACATTGATAGTTGTTGAGCATCGACCTTGGAGAGGCTATAAGGCGTCAAATGGGTAACTGAATGAGTTCCACAGCCCTTACAGATGAGAGCAGCATAGAAGTTCATTCTGCTCAACCATCTCAATAAAAACATTTTTTTTTTTTTTTTAAAGTTCAACTTGCTTGTTTGACGTTGATAGTTGAGCGAGAGCCTTGGAGTGGCTGTAGGATATGAATGTCTTTTGGGGAATGAGTTCCGTAACCCTTTCAGAAGAGAGCGCCGATGAAACAGAACGAATGTCATTGTCCGTCTAGTTCTCTCCGATGAGTTCCTTAGGAAACACACGCCGAGGTCAGACGGGACACTTTGATGTGCTTTGTTACTGTGGCGGGGACGCTGCGAGCCGCCCAACTACTAAACAATATTAACTGTTCTTGGTTAGTCGTTGACTTTTAACTGTAGTCCAGGTCAAAAGTAAGTTTATATATTGCATAAGCTGTCAACACTTTTTATTTTTTATTTATTTTAATCACGGGTATTCAAGGTTTCAAGTCAACTCGCCGAAGAAGTCAACCGTTTCTTTCTACTCAAGAATATATCGGCCATTTTGTCATATCCTTATCTATTATGGACACAGGCCATGGCCTTTCTGTCATATCCTTATCTATTATGGACACTGAGGCTATTGGCCTTTCTGTCATATCCTTATCTATTATGGACACTGAGGCTATTGGCCTTTCTGTCATATCCTTATCTATTATGGACACTGAGGCTATTGGCCTTTCTGTCATATCCTTATCTATTATGGACACTGAGGCCAATGGCCTTTCTGTCATATCCTTATCTGTTATGGACACTGAGGCCATGGCCTTTCTGTCATATCCTTATCTATTATGGACACTGAGGCCATGGCCTTTCTGTCATATCCTTATCTATTATGGACACTGAGGCCATGGCCTTTCTGTCATATCCTTATCTATTATGGACACTGAGGCCATGGCCTTTCTGTCATAACCTTATCTATAATGGACACTGAGGCCAATGGCCTTTCTGTCATAACCTTATCTATTATGGACACTGAGGTAATGGCCTTTTTTGTCATAACCTTATCTATTATGGACACTGAGGCCATGGCCTTTCTGTCATAACCGTATCTATAATGGACACTGAGGCCATGGCCTTTCTGTCAAATCCTTATCCATAATGGACACTGAGGCCAATGGCCTTTTTGTCATAACCTTATCCATAATGGACACTGAGGACAATGGCCTTTCTGTCATAACCTTATCTATAATGGACACTGAGGCCATGGCTTTTTTTGTCATAAACTTATCTATAATGGACACTGAGGCCAATGGCCTTTTTGTCATAACCTTTTCTATAATGGACACTGAGGCCAATGGCCTTTCTGTCATAACCTTATCTATAATGGACACTGAGGCCATGGCCTTTTTGTCATAACCTTATCTATTATGGACACTGAGGCCAATGGCCTTTTTGTCATATCCTTATCTATAATGGACACTGAGGCCATGGCCTTTCTGTCATATCCTTATCTATAATGGACACTGAGGCCATGGCCTTTTTGTCATAACCTTATCTTTAATGGACACTGAGGCCAATGGCCTTTCTGTCATATCCTTATCTATAATGGACACTGAGGCCATGGCCTTTTTGTCATAACCTTATCTATAATGGACACTGAGGCCAATGGCCTTTTTGTCACAAGGTTTGAACATGAAAGCGAGAGTCTTCCTTTTAAAGGCAGTATGGGTCTTGGGTAGAAAAATAAATCCTTTTAAAGGCAGTATTGGTCTTGGACGCTGTTCAAAGAAAAGGCCCTGCATCTTATTCATTACATCTGTGGAGGTAGGCTGCGTCCCGAATGGCACCCTTCCCCATATATAGAGTGCACTACTTTTGACCAGATCCCAATGGGTGTCCCTATAGGTCCTGGTCAAATGTAGTGCACATACGTAGGGAACACTGGGCCCTGGTTTTACCTGGAAACCTCAACTTCAAAGTGGGCTTCTAGATTAACATTTAAAAGGTGTCTAGGAGGATGAAACGTGGACGGTCTGATGCCTGTCTGCTGTATTTTGTACTGAGTCAAAAGAGAATATCGACATGTAAATTACTTTTACCCTACGATCAATTATCAACTCGGCTGGAATATGCCTTTTTAATATGCAACTCATGAAGTAACAACTAGGAATCGAGAATACGAATTTCTTTCTGAAAAGAAATGTCACAAATGTTCTCTTTCTCTCTCTCTCACACGTTGTTGGATACGTAAAGGAAACACAGCTGCTATACCTTGAGTCAAAGTTGATGGTCGCGTGAAGCAGCAGCATTTCTACACTTCCTACTTCCTACTTCCTGCTTCCTACTTCTTTGCCTGAAGTTGTGGCGGTATAACGATTTAAGTTTAGGTAACACATACAGTACCTTCCACCTGAAACCAACAGTAAGATCATCCCAAGGTTTAAACTGGAAGTAAAGACAGTGCCTTCGGAATGTATTCAGACCTCTTTTGACTTTTTCCACATTTTGTTACTTTACACCATTACTCTAAAATGGATTAAATAAAACATTTTCTTCATCGATTTATACACAATATCCCATAATGACAAAGGGAAAACAGGTTTTTAGAAATGTTTGCAAATTAATATATTAAAAAAAAACTAAACAGAAATACCTTATTTACATAAGTATTCAGACCCTTTACTATGAGACTGGAAATTGAGCTCAGGTGCATCCTGTTTCCATTGATCATCCTTGAGATGTTTCTACAACTTGATTGGAGTCCACCTGTGGTAAATTAGATTAATTGGACATGATTTGGACAGGCTCACACCTGTCTATATAAGGTCCCACAGCTGACAGTGCATATCAGAGCAAAAAACCAAGCCATGAGGTTTGAGCTCCGAGACAGGATTTTGTCGAGGCGCAGATGTGGGGACAGGTGCCAAAACAAATCTACAGCATTGAAGGTCCCCAAGAACACAGTGGCCTCCATCATTCTTAAATGGAATAAGTTTGCAGCCACCGAGATTCTACCTAGAGCTGGCCGCCCGGCCAAACTGAGCAATCAGGGGAGAAGGGTCTTGATCAGGGAGGTGACCACTCTGGTCACTCTGACAGAGCTCTAGAGTTTCTCTGTGGAGATGGAAGAACCTTCCAGAAGGACAACTATCTCTCCACCAATCAGGCCTTTATGGTGATGTGGCCAGACGGAAGCCACTCCTCAGTAAAAGGCACATGACAGCCCGCTTGGAGTTTGCAAAAGGCACCTAAAGAATCTCAGGCCATGAGAAACAAGATTATCTGGTCTGATAAAACCAAGATTAAACTCTTTGGCTTGAATGCCAAGCGTGACGTCTGGAGGAAACCTGGCACCATCCCTACGGTGAAGCATGGTGGTGGCAGCATCCTGCTGTGGGGGACTGGGAGACTGGTCATGATGGAGTAAACCTGGCTCCATCCCAACAGTGAAGCATGGTGGTGGCAGCATCCTGCTGTGGGGGACTGGGAGACTGGTCATGATGGAGTAAACCTGGCACCATCCCTACGGTGAAGCATGGTGGTGGCAGCATCCTGCTGTGGGGGACTGGGAGACTGGTCATGATGGAGTAAACCTGGCTCTATCCCAACAGTGAAGCATGGTGGTGGCAGCATCCTGCTGTGGGGGACTGGGAGACTGGTCATGATGGAGTAAACCTGGCTCCATCCCAACAGTGAAGCATGGTGGTGGCAGCATCCTGCTGTGGGGGACTGGGAGACTGGTCATGATGGAGTAAACCTGGCACCATCCCTACGGTGAAGCATGGTGGTGGCAGCATCCTGCCGAGGGGCTGTTTTTCAGTGGCAGGGACTGGGAGACTAGTCAGGATCGAGGGAAAGATGAACGGAGCAAAGTACAGAGAGCTTCTTGATGGAAACCTGCTCCAGAGCACTGAGGAACTCAGCCTGGGGCAAAGGTTCACCTTCCAACAGGACAACGACCCTAAGCACACAGCCAATAGAACGCAGGAGTGGCTTCGGGACAAGTCTCTGAATGTCCTTGAGTGGCCCAGCCAGAGCCCGGACTTGAACCCAATCTAACATCTCTGGAGAAACCTGAAAATAGCTGTGCAGCAACGCTCCCCATCCAACCTGACAGAGCTTGAGAGGATCTGCAGAGAAGAATGGGAGAAATTCCCCAAATACAGGTGTGCCAAGCTTGTAGCGTCATACCCAAGATGGCTGTAATCACTGCCAAAGGTGCTTTAACAAAGTACTGAGTAAAGGGTCTGAATACTTATGTGAATGTAATTTTTCAGTCGTTTTTTAAACATTTGCAAAGAAATCTGCTTTGTCATTTGGGGATATTGTGTGTAGATTGATGAGGGGGGGGAAAAAACTATTTAATCAATTTTAGAAAAGGCTGTAATGTAATACTTTCCACATACACTGTACCTCCCACCAACCCATCAGTAATATAAAGTTAAGCCATATAGTACATTAGTATTAAGCCATACAGTACATTAGTATTAAGCCATACAATACATTAGTATTAAGCCATACAATACATTAGTATTAAGCCATACAGTACATTAGTATTAAGCCATACAGTACATTAGTATTAAGCCATACAGTACATTGGTATTAAGCCATACAGTACATTTGTATTAAGCCATACAGTACATTAGTATTAAGCCATACAGTACATTAGTATTAAGCCATACAGTACATTAGTATTAAGCCATACAGTACATTGGTATTAAGCCATACAGTACATTTGTATTAAGCCATACAGTACATTAGTATTAAGCCATACAGTACATTAGTATTAAGCCATACAGTACATTAGTATTAAGCCATACAGTACATTAGTATTAAGCCATACAATACATTAGTATTAAGCCATACAATACATTAGTATTAAGCCATACAGTACATTAGTATTAAGCCGTACAGTACATTAGTATTAAGCCATATAGTACATTAGTATTAAGCCATATATTACTTTAGTATTAAGCCATACAGTATATTAGTATTAAGCCATACAGTACATTAGTATTAAGCCATACAGTACATTAGTATTAAGCCATACAGTACATTAGTATTAAGCCATACAGTACATTAGTATTAAACCGTACAGTACATTGGTATTAAGCCATACAGTACATTAGTATTAAGCCATACAGTAAATTAGTATTAAGCCATACAATACATTAGTATTAAGCTGTACAGTACATTAGTGTTAAGCCCTACAGTACATTAGTATTAAGCCGTACAGTACATTAGTATTAAGCCATACAGTACATTAGTATTAAGCCATACAATACATTAGTATTAAGCCGTACAGTACATTAGTGTTAAGCCCTACAGTACATTAGTATTAAGCCATACAGTACATTAGTATTAAGCCATACAGTACATTAGTATTAAGCCATACAGTACATTAGTATTAAGCCATACAGTACATTAGTATTAAGCTATACAGTACATTAGTATTAAGCCATACAGTACATTAGTATTAAGCCATACCGTACATTAGTATTAAGCCATACAGTACATTAGTATTAAGCCATACCGTACATTAGTATTAGGCCATACAGTACATTAGTATTAAGCCATACAGTACATTAGTGTTAAGCCATACAGTACATTAGTATTAAGCCATACAGTACATTAGTATTAAGCCGTACAGTACATTAGTATTAAGCCATACAGTACATTAGTATTAAGCCATACAGTACATTAATATTAAACCGTACAGTACATTAGTATTAAGCCATACAGTACATTAGTATTAAGCCATACAGTACATTAGTATTAAGCCATACAATACATTAGTATTAAGCTGTACAGTACATTAGTGTTAAGCCTTACAGTACATTAGTATTAAGCCGTACAGTACATTAGTATTAAGCCATACAGTACATTAGTATTAAGCCATACAATACATTAGTATTAAGCCGTACAGTACATTAGTGTTAAGCCCTACAGTACATTAGTATTAAGCCATACAGTACATTAGTATTAAGCCATACAGTACATTAGTATTAAGCCATACAGTACATTAGTATTAAGCCATACAGTACATTAGTATTAAACCGTACAGTACATTAGTATTAAGCCATACAGTACATTAGTATTAAGCCATACAGTACATTAGTATTAAGCCATACAGTACATTAGTATTAAGCCGTACAGTACATTAGTATTAAGCCATACAGTACATTAGTATTAAGCCATACAATTCATTAGTATTAAACCGTACAGTACATTAGTGTTAAGCCCTACAGTACATTAGTATTAAGCCATACAGTACATTAGTATTAAGCCATACAGTACATTAGTATTAAGCCATACAGTACATTAGTATTAAGCCATACAGTACATTAGTATTAAGCCATACCGTACATTAGTATTAAGCCATACAGTACATTAGTATTAAGCCATACAGTACATTAGTGTTAAGCCATACAGTACATTAGTATTAAGCCATACAGTACATTAGTAGTAAGCCATACAGTACATTAGTATTAAGCCGTACAGTACATTAGTATTAAGCCATACAGTACATTAGTATTAAGCCATACAGTACATTAGTATTAAGCCATACAATACATTAGTATTAAGCCGTACAGTACATTAGTGTTAAGCCCTACAGTACATTAGTATTAAGCCGTACAGTACATTAGTATTAAGCCATACAGTACATTAGTATTAAGCCATACAATACATTAGTATTAAGCCGTACAGTACATTAGTGTTAAGCCCTACAGTACATTAGTATTAAGCCATACAGTACATTAGTATTAAGCCATACAGTACATTAGTATTAAGCCATACAGTACATTAGTATTAAGCCATACAGTACATTAGTATTAAGCCATACAGTACATTAGTATTAAGCCATACAATACATTAGTATTAAGCCATACAGTACATTCGTGTTAAGCCATACAGTACATTAGTATTAAGCCATACAGTACATTAGTATTAAGCCATACAGTACATTAGTGTTAAGCCATACAGTACATTAGTATTAAGCCATACAGTACATTAGTATTAAGCCATATAGTACATTAGTATTAAGCCGTACAGTACATTAGTATTAAGCCATACAGTACATTAGTATTAAGCCATACAGTACATTAGTATTAAGCCATACAATACATTAGTATTTTAGCCGTACAGTACATTAGTGTTAAGCCCTACAGTACATTAGTATTAAGCCGTATAGTACATTAGTATTAAGCCATACAGTACATTAGTATTAAGCCATACAATACATTAGTATTAAGCCGTACAGTACATTAGTGTTAAACCATACAGTACATTAGTATTAAGCCATACAGTACATTAGTATTAAGCCATACAGTACATTAGTATTAAGCCATACAGTACATTAGTGTTAAGCCATACAGTACATTAGTATTAAGCCATACAGTACATTAGTATTAAGCCATACAATACATTAGTATTAAGCCATATAGTACATTAGTATTAAGCCATATATTACTTTAGTATTAAGCCATACAGTATATTAGTATTAAGCCATACAGTACATTAGTATTAAGCCATACAGTACATTAGTGTTAAGCCATACAGTACATTAGTATTAAGCCATACAGTACATTAGTATTAAGCCATACAGTACATTAGTATTAAGCCGTACAGTACATTAGTATTAAGCCATATAGTACATTAGTATTAAGCCATATATTACTTTAGTATTAAGCCATACAGTATATTAGTATTAAGCCATACAGTACATTAGTATTAAGCCATACAGTACATTAGTATTAAGCCATACAGTACATTAGTATTAAGCCATACAGTACATTAGTATTAAACCGTACAGTACATTAGTATTAAGCCATACAGTACATTAGTATTAAGCCATACAGTACATTAGTATTAAGCCATACAGTACATTAGTATTAAGCCATACAGTACATTAGTATTAAGCCGTACAGTACATTAGTATTAAGCCATACCGTACATTAGTATTAAGCCATACAGTACATTAGTATTAAGCCATACCGTACATTAGTATTAAGCCATACAGTACATTAGTATTAAGCCATACAGTACATTAGTGTTAAGCCATACAGTACATTAGTATTAAGCCATACAGTACATTAGTAGTAAGCCATACAGTACATTAGTATTAAGCCGTACAGTACATTAGTATTAAGCCATACAGTACATTAGTATTAAGCCATACAGTACATTAGTGTTAAGCCATACAGTACATTAGTATTAAGCCATACAGTACATTAGTATTAAGCCATACAATACATTAGTATTAAGCCATACAGTACATTAGTATTAAGCCATACAGTACATTAGTATTAAGCCGTACAGTACATTAGTATTAAGCCATATAGTACATTAGTATTAAGCCATATATTACTTTAGTATTAAGCCATACAGTATATTAGTATTAAGCCATACAGTACATTAGTATTAAGCCATACAGTACATTAGTATTAAGCCATACAGTACATTAGTATTAAGCCATACAGTACATTAGTATTAAACCGTACAGTACATTAGTATTAAGCCATACAGTACATTAGTATTAAGCCATACAGTACATTAGTATTAAGCCATACAGTACATTAGTATTAAGCCATACAGTACATTAGTATTAAGCCGTACAGTACATTAGTATTAAGCCATACCGTACATTAGTATTAAGCCATACAGTACATTAGTATTAAGCCATACCGTACATTAGTATTAAGCCATACAGTACATTAGTATTAAGCCATACAGTACATTAGTGTTAAGCCATACAGTACATTAGTATTAAGCCATACAGTACATTAGTAGTAAGCCATACAGTACATTAGTATTAAGCCGTACAGTACATTAGTATTAAAAACTTCTTGCCACTATAGGGGGTGCTGTTTTCGCATTAGCATAATTTCCTCTACAGATTAAACTGCCTCTTATTCAATTATTGCTCTTACTATATGCATATAATTAATACCATTGGATAGAAAACAATCTATAGTTTCTAAAACCGTTTCAATTTTGTCTCTGAGTTAAACAGAAGTCATTTGACAGCACTTTCCCTGACCAAGAAGAAGAATGCAAGATGTGTATGCTCGCTTCAACGCTCTGCCTATATATGGTCACGCCACCTATGACCCGAAACACACTTCATTCGTCTTCCTCTGGGTGTCAAGAGGACGTCAGAGGAGAAATTTTTTGTTTACCTTGTACTGACGTGAAATAAGACCTATTTCTTTGGCGTGACCGACAACTTCCGGTTCTCTGACTCGCGCTATTTGGAGGTGCGATTGTCTACTGTTTTGCTGCCGTTACGGATGAAAACTATCTCCGTCTCGAAGTTTGTTTGATACATGTGACCATATCATCTTAATGTATGTTTTTTCAATATAGTTTAATCAGATTATTTGAATTTTTTCGGGAGTTTTGCCGTGTTCCGTTCTGTGACTTTTTTTACTTTGGCCAGTCGACCAGTACATATGCTAAATGAAGAGGGAAAGTTGCCATTATGAATGGATTGAACGACTCATCAGGACTAAGGACACATTGATCAACATTCTGATGAAAGATCAGCAATAGTAAGACCCAATTTACGATATTATTTCATATATCTGTCGTGCATGTGAACTGGTCGGGGGCGCCCAGCTGGTTCTGGCTGGCGTGGCTATGCTAATTTAGCGCTACATTTTGTTTTCGCTATAAAACATTTAATAAATCTGAAATATTGTTTGGATTCACCAGATGTTGGGCTTTCAATATCTGTACGCTGTGTATTTTTCTGAAATGTTTGAAGATAAGTAATTAGTTATATGACGTTGGTCTCTGTAATTGTTCTGGCTGCGTCAGCACTATTTCAGATTGCAGCTGCAATGTAGAACTGTGATTTATACCTGAAAAATGCACATTTTTCAAAAAAAAACTATGCTATACCATAAATATGTTATCAGACTGTCATCTTATGAAGTTGTTTCTTGGTTAGTGGCTATATATATTTTTATTTAGTCGAATTAGTGATAGCTACTGACGCAGGAAAAAACTGTTGGAGTAAAAAAATTGTGTCTTATGCTAACGTGGTTAGCTAATAGATTTACATATTGTGTCTTCCCTGTAAAACATTTTAAAAATCTGAAATGGTGGCTTTATTCACAAGATCTGTATCTTTCATCTGGTGTCTTGGACTTGTGATTTAATGATATTTAGATGCTACAATTTACTTGTGACGCTATGCTAGCTATGCTACTCAGTGGGGGGGGAGTGGGGGGTGATCCCGGATCCGGGTTGGTGACTCGTTAAAGGATAAGCCATACAGTACATTAGTGTTAAGCCATACAGTACATTAGTATTAAGCCATACAGTACATTAGTATTAAGCCATACAGTACATTAGTATTAAGCCGTACAGTACATTAGTATTAAGCCATACAGTACATTAGTATTAAGCCATACAGTACATTAGTATTAAGCCATACAATACATTAGTATTAAGCCGTACAGTACATTAGTATTAAGCCGTACAGTACATTAGTATTAAGCCATACAGTACATTAGTATTAAGCCATACAATACATTAGTATTAAGCCGTACAGTACATTAGTGTTAAGCCCTACAGTACATTAGTATTAAGCCGTACAGTACATTAGTATTAAGCCATACAGTACATTAGTATTAAGCCATACAATACATTAGTATTAAGCCGTACAGTACATTAGTGTTAAGCCCTACAGTACATTAGTATTAAGCCATACAGTACATTACTATTAAGCCATACAGTACATTAGTATTAAGCCATACAGTACATTAGTATTAAGCCATACCGTACATTAGTTTTAAGCCATACAGTACATTAGTATTAAGCCATACAGTACATTAGTATTAAGCCATACAGTACATTAGTATTAAGCCATACCGTACATTAGTATTAAGCCATACAATACATTAGTATTAAGCCGTACAGTACATTAGTGTTAAGCCCTACAGTACATTAGTATTAAGCCATATAGTACATTAGTATTAAGCCATACAGTACATTAGTATTAAGCCATACAGTACATTCTCTCAGTTGCTTCTCTCTCTATACTTCATCTCTGAGATGCGTCAGGAATGCATAGCCGCAGGAAGTAGTTTTGGGGTGGTGCAGGAGGTAGTTTGGGGTGCAGGAAGTAGTTTTGGGGTGGTGCAGGAGGTAGTTTGGGGTGCAGGAAGTAGTTTTGGGGTGGTGCAGGAGGTAGTTTGGGGTGCAGGAAGTATTTTGGAGTTGGCACAGGAAGTAGTTTGGGGGTGGAGCAAGATGTAGTTTGGGGGTGGCACAGGAAGTAGTTTGGGGGTGGAGCAAGATGTAGTTTGGGGGTGGCACAGGAAGTAGTTTTGGGTAGCACAGGAATCAAATCAAATCAAATGTATTTATATAGCCCTTCTTACATCAGCTGATATCTCGAAGTGCTGTACAGAAACCCAGCCTAAAACCCCAAACAGCAAGCAATGCAGGTGTAGAAGCACGGTGGCTAGGAAAAACTCCCTAGAAAGGCCAGAACCTAGGAAGAAACCTAGAGAGGAACCAGGCTATGAGGGGTGGCCAGTCGGGTGGAGATTATAACAGAACATGGCCAAGATGTTCAAATGTTCATAAATGACCAGCATGGTCAAATAATAATAATCACAGTGGTTGTCGAGGGTGCAACAGGTCAGCACCTCAGGAGTAAATGTCAGTTGGCTTTTCATAGCCGATCATTAAGAGTATCTCTACCGCTCCTGCTGTCTCTAGAGAGTTGAAAACAGCAGGTCTGGGACAGGTAGCACATCCGGTGAACAGGTCAGGGTTCCATAGCCGCAGGCAGAACAGTTGAAACTGGAGCAGCAGCACGGCCAGGTGGACTGGGGACAGCAAGGGGTCATCATGCCAGGTAGTCCTGAGACATGGTCCTAGGGCTCAGGTGCTCCGAGAGAGAGAAAGAAAGAGAGAAAGAGAGAAAAGAGAGAGCATACTTAAATTCACACAGGACACCGGATAAGACAGGAGAAGTACTCCAGATATAACAAACTGACCCTAGCCCCCCGACACATAAACTACTGCAGCATAAATACTGGAGGCTGAGACAGGAGGGATCAGGAGACACTGTGGCCCCATCTGATGATACCCCCGGACAGGGCCAAACAGGAAGGATATAACCCCACCCACTTTGCCAAAGCACAGCCCCCACACCACTAGAGGGATACCTTCAACCACCAACTTACCATCCATCCATCAATGCCCACTTCAAATACCAACGTCAATGAAATAGATGTGTAATACACACTACCAATGCCCACTTCAAAAACCACCGTCAATGAAATAGATATATAGTACACACTATCAAGGCCCACTTCAAATACCACCGTCAATGAAATAGATAATACACACTATCAAGGCCCACTTCAAATACCAACGTCAATGAAATAGATAATACTCACTATCAAGCCCCACTTCAAATACCACCGTCAATGAAATAGATCTATAATACTCACTATCAAGCCCCACTTCAAATACCAACGTCAATGAAGTAGATAATACTCACTATCAAGCCCCACTTCAAATACCAACGTCAATGAAGTAGATCTATAATACTCACTATCAATGCCCACTTCAAATACCAACGCCAATGAAATAGATCTATAATACTCACTTTCAAGGCCCACTTCAAATACCAAAGTCAATGAAATAGATCTATAATACACACTATCAATGCCCACTTCAAATACCACCGTCAATGAAATAGATCTATAATACACACTATCAAGGCCCACTTCAAAAACCAAAGTAAATTTGAAAGTAAGAAGATCATACAACAGCTGCCTGCAAAGCGAACTATGCCAGAGAAATCCTACACATTGAAATCAAAGGCAAACATCAAAGAAATTACTTAGGCATTCAATCGACAAAGACGGCATTAAAGACAAACAAAGACGACCAAGGAATGAAGAAAAATCTACACACTAAGGCCGTGCCCGTGATTCACTGCTGCTGAATGGACAGTGTCTCGGTACAGGTAGACATAGTAGAGCTCTGTGGGCTGAATGGACAGTGTCTCAGTACAGGTAGACATAGTGGAGCTCTGTGGGCTGAATGGACAGTGTCTCAGTACAGGTAGACATAGTGGAGCTCTGTGGGCTGAATGGACAGTGTCTCGTTACAGGTAGACATAGTGGAGCTCTGTGGGCTGAATGGACAGTGTCTCAGTACAGGTAGACATAGTGGAGCTCTGTGGGCTGAATGGACAGCGTCTCAGTACAGGTAGACATAGTGTAGCTCTGTGGGCTGAATGGACAGTGTCTCAGTACAGGTAGACATAGTGTAGCTCTGTGGGCTGAATGGACAGTGTCTCAGTACAGGTAGACATAGTGGAGCTCTGTGGGCTGAATGGACAGCGTCTCAGTACAGGTAGACATAGTGGAGCTCTGTGGGCTGAATGGACAGCGTCTCAGTACAGGTAGACATAGTGGAGCTCTGTGGGCTGAATGGACAGTGTCTCGGTACAGGTAGACATAGTAGAGCTATGTGGGCTGAATGGACAGTGTCTCAGTACAGGTAGACATAGTGGAGCTCTGTGGGCTGAATGGACAGTGTCCCAGTACAGGTAGACATAGTGTAGCTCTGTGGGCTGAATGGACAGTGTCTCAGTACAGGTAGACATAGTGTAGCTCTGTGGGCTGAATGGACAGTGTCTCGGTACAGGTAGACATAGTGGAGCTCTGTGGGCTGAATGGACAGTGTCTCGTTACTGGTAGACATAGTGTAGCTCTGTGGGCTGAATGGACAGTGTCTCGGTACAGGTAGACATAGTGGAGCTCTGTGGGCTGAATGGACAGTGTCTCAGTACAGGTAGACATAGTGGAGCTCTGTGGGCTGAATGGACAGTGTCTCAGTACAGGTAGACATAGTGTAGCTCTGTGGGCTGAATGGACAGTGTCTCAGTACAGGTAGACATAGTGTAGCTCTGTGGGCTGAATGGACAGTGTCTCAGTACAGGTAGACATAGTGGAGCTCTGTGGGCTGAATGGACAGTGTCTCAGTACAGGTAGACATAGTGGAGCTCTGTGGGCTGAATGGACAGTGTCTCGTTACAGGTAGACATAGTGGAGCTCTGTGGGCTGAATGGACAGTGTCTCAGTACAGGTAGACATAGTAGAGCTCTGTGGGCTGAATGGACAGCGTCTCAGTACAGGTAGACATAGTAGAGCTCTGTGGGCTGAATGGACAGTGTCTCGTTACAGGTAGACATAGTGGAGCTCTGTGGGCTGAATGGACAGTGTCTCAGTACAGGTAGACATAGTGGAGCTCTGTGGGCTGAATGGACAGTGTCTCAGTACAGGTAGACATAGTGGAGTTCTGTGGGCTGAATGGACAGTGTCTCGTTACAGGTAGACATAGTGGAGCTCTGTGGGCTGAATGGACAGCGTCTCAGTACAGATAGACATAGTGTAGCTCTGTGGGCTGAATGGACAGTGTCTCGTTACAGGTAGACATAGTGGAGCTCTGTGGGCTGAATGGACAGTGTCTCGTTACAGGTAGACATAGTAGAGCTCTGTGGGCTGAATGGACAGTGTCTCGGTACAGGTAGACATAGTAGAGCTCTGTGGGCTGAATGGACAGTGTCTCAGTACAGGTAGACATAGTGTAGCTCTGTGGGCTGAATGGACAGTGTCTCAGTACAGGTAGACATAGTAGAGCTCTGTGGGCTGAATGGACAGTGTCTCAGTACAGGTAGACATAGTGGAGCTCTGTGGGCTGAATGGACAGTGTCTCGTTACAGGTAGACATAGTGGAGCTCTGTGGGCTGAATGGACAGTGTCTCGTTACAGGTAGACATAGTAGAGCTCTGTGGGCTGAATGGACAGTGTCTCGTTACAGGTAGACATAGTGGAGCTCTGTGGGCTGAATGGACAGTGTCTCGTTACAGGTAGACATAGTGGAGCTCTGTGGGCTGAATGGACAGTGTCTCGTTACAGGTAGACATAGTGGAGCTCTGTGGGCTGAATGGACAGTGTCTCGTTACAGGTAGACATAGTGGAGCTCTGTGGGCTGAATGGACAGTGTCTCAGTACAGGTAGACATAGTGGAGCTCTGTGGGCTGAATGGACAGTGTCTCAGTACAGGTAGACACAGTGGAGCTCTGTGGGCTGAATGGACAGTGTCTCAGTACAGGTAGACATAGTAGAGCTCTGTGGGCTGAATGGACAGTGTCTCGTTACAGGTAGACATAGTGGAGCTCTGTGGGCTGAATGGACAGTGTCTCAGTACAGGTAGACATAGTGGAGCTCTGTGGGCTGAATGGACAGTGTCTCGTTACAGGTAGACATTGTAGAGCTCTGTGGGCTGAATGGACAGTGTCTCAGTACAGGTAGACATAGTGTAGCTCTGTGGGCTGAATGGACAGTGTCTCGGTACAGGTAGACATAGTGTAGCTCTGTGGGCTGAATGGACAGTGTCCCAGTACAGGTAGACATAGTGGAGCTCTGTGGGCTGAATGGACAGCGTCTCAGTACAGGTAGACATAGTGGAGCTCTGTGGGCTGAATGGACAGTGTCCCAGTACAGGTAGACATAGTGGAGCTCTGTGGGCTGAATGGACAGTGTCTCAGTACAGGTAGACATAGTGGAGCTCTGTGGGCTGAATGGACAGTGTCTCAGTACAGGTAGACATAGTGTAGCTCTGTGGGCTGAATGGACAGTGTCTCGGTACAGGTAGACATAGTGTAGCTCTGTGGGCTGAATGGACAGTGTCTCAGTACAGGTAGACATAGTGGAGCTCTGTGGGCTGAATGGACAGTGTCTCGTTACTGGTAGACATAGTGTAGCTCTGTGGGCTGAATGGACAGTGTCTCGTTACAGGTAGACATAGTGGAGCTCTGTGGGCTGAATGGACAGTGTCTCAGTACAGGTAGACATAGTGTAGCTCTGTGGGCTGAATGGACAGTGTCTCGGTACAGGTAGACATAGTGTAGCTCTGTGGGCTGAATGGACAGTGTCCCAGTACAGGTAGACATAGTGGAGCTCTGTGGGCTGAATGGACAGCGTCTCAGTACAGGTAGACATAGTGGAGCTCTGTGGGCTGAATGGACAGTGTCCCAGTACAGGTAGACATAGTGGAGCTCTGTGGGCTGAATGGACAGTGTCTCAGTACAGGTAGACATAGTGGAGCTCTGTGGGCTGAATGGACAGTGTCTCAGTACAGGTAGACATAGTGGAGCTCTGTGGGCTGAATGGACAGTGTCTCGGTACAGGTAGACATAGTGTAGCTCTGTGGGCTGAATGGACAGTGTCTCAGTACAGGTAGACATAGTGGAGCTCTGTGGGCTGAATGGACAGTGTCTCGTTACTGGTAGACATAGTGTAGCTCTGTGGGCTGAATGGACAGTGTCTCAGTACAGGTAGACATAGTGGAGCTCTGTGGGCTGAATGGACAGTGTCTCGGTACAGGTAGACATAGTGGAGCTCTGTGGGCTGAATGGACAGTGTCTCGTTAAAGGTAGACATAGTGTAGCTCTGTGGGCTGAATGGACAGTGTCTCAGTACAGGTAGACATAGTGGAGCTCTGTGGGCTGAATGGACAGTGTCTCGTTACTGGTAGACATAGTGTAGCTCTGTGGGCTGAATGGACAGTGTCTCAGTACAGGTAGACATAGTGGAGCTCTGTGGGCTGAATGGACAGTGTCTCGGTACAGGTAGACATAGTGGAGCTCTGTGGGCTGAATGGACAGTGTCTCAGTACAGGTAGACATAGTGGAGCTCTGTGGGCTGAATGGACAGTCTCTCGGTACAGGTAGACATAGTGTAGCTCTGTGGGCTGAATGGACAGTGTCTCAGTACAGGTAGACATAGTGGAGCTCTGTGGGCTGAATGGACAGTGTCTCGTTACAGGTAGACATAGTGGAGCTCTGTGGGCTGAATGGACAGTGTCTCGGTACAGGTAGACATAGTGGAGCTCTCTAAAGCCAGCTAACACGGTAAACATCCAATCCCTTTTCATCGCGTGACGTTGGATTTATATCTTTGGCACGCTACAGACGACTATATCGAACCGCTTTTCTTTTTGTTCATACATTCCATATTTTTTTCAGGGGGGGGGGAATCCAGCTCCCTCAGCCCCCCCTATATCCCGTGGAAATGCCGGAATGGAGCCCTATTCCCTACACTCTGAGAAAACAGTTCCTCTTTAGAACCAATAAGGGTTCATCTGCTGTCCCCATCCGATAACCCTTTGAGGAACCGCTTTTTTGTTCCAGGTAGAACCCTTTCCACAGAGGGTTCTACATGGAACCAAAAATAGTTCTACCTGGAACCAAAAAGGGTTCCTCCTGGAACCAAAAAGGGTTCTACCTGGACCCCAAAAGGGTTCTACCTGGAACCAAAAAGGGTTCTACATGGACCCCAAAAGGGTTCTACCCGGAACCAAAAAGAGTTCTACTTGGAACCAAAATGGTTCTATGGGGACAACCGAATATAATTTTTTTGTACATAGCGCACTACTTTTCACCAGGGCACTATGGAATAGGGTGCCATTTGAGACTATGAAATAGGGTGCCATTTGGGACTATGGAATAGGGTGCCATTTGGGACTAAGAAATAGGGTGCCATTTGGGACTAAGGAATAGGGTGCCATTTGAGACTAAGGAATAGGGTGCCATTTGAGACTAAGGAATAGGGTGCCATTTGGGACTATGAAATAGGGTGCCATTTGGGACTATGGAATAGGGTGCCATTTGAGACTAAGGAATAGGGTGCCATTTGGGACTATGGAATAGGGTGCCATTTGGGACTATGGAATAGGGTGCCATTTGGGACTATGGAATAGGGTGCCATTTGGGACTATGGAATAGGGTGCCATTTGAGACTAAGGAATAGGGTGCCATTTGGGACTAAGGAATAGGGTGCCATTTGAGACTAAAGAATAGGGTGCCATTTGAGACTAAGGAATAGGGTGCCATTTGGGACTAAGGAATAGGGTGCCATTTGAGACTATGGAATAGGGTGCCATTTGAGACTATGGAATAGGGTGCCATTTGAGACTAAGGAATAGGGTGCCATTTGGGACTAAGGAATAGGGTGCCATTTGAGACTATGAAATAGGGTGCCATTTGAGACTATGGAATAGGGTGCCATTTGAGACTATGGAATAGGGTGCCATTTGAGACTAAGGAATAGGGTGCCATTTGGGACTATGAAATAGGGTGCCATTTGGGACTATGGAATAGGGTGCCATTTGAGACTAAGGAATAGGGTGCCATTTGGGACTATGTCATAGGGTGCCATTTGGGACTATGGAATAGGGTGCCATTTGGGACTATGAATAGGGTGCCATTTGGGACTATGGAATAGGGTGCCATTTGAGACTAAGGAATAGGGTGCCATTTGGGACTAAGGAATAGGGTGCCATTTGAGACTAAGGAATAGGGTGCCATTTGAGACTAAGGAATAGGGTGCCATTTGGGACTAAGGAATAGGGTGCCATTTGAGACTATGGAATAGGGTGCCATTTGAGACTATGGAATAGGGTGCCATTTGAGACTAAGGAATAGGGTGCCATTTGGGACTAAGGAATAGGGTGCCATTTGAGACTATGAAATAGGGTGCCATTTGAGACTATGGAATAGGGTGCCATTTGAGACTATGGAATAGGGTGCCATTTGAGACTAAGGAATAGGGTGCCATTTGAGACTATGAAATAGGGTGCCATTTGAGACTATGGAATAGGGTGCCATTTGAGACTATGGAATAGGGTGCCATTTGGGACTAAGGAATAGGGTGCCATTTGGGACTAAGAAATAGGGTGCCATTTGGGACTAAGGAATAGGGTGCCATTTGAGACTAAGGAATAGGGTGCCATTTGGGACTAAGGAATAGGGTGCCATTTGGGACTAAGGAATAGGGTGCCATTTGGGACTATGAAATAGGGTGCCATTTGAGACTAAGGAATAGGGTGCCATTTGAGACTATGGAATAGGGTGCCATTTGAGACTAAGGAATAGGGTGCCATTTGAGACTAAGGAATAGGGTGCCATTTGAGACTAAGGAATAGGGTGCCATTTGAGACTAAGGAATAGGGTGCCATTTGAGACTAAGGAATAGGGTGCCATTTGAGACTAAGGAATAGGGTGCCATTTGGGACTATGGAATAGGGTGCCATTTGAGACTAAGGAATAGGGTGCCATTTGGGACTAAGGAATAGGGTGCCATTTGGGACTATGAAATAGGGTGCCATTTGGGACTATGAAATAGGGTGCCATTTGGGACTAAGGAATAGGGTGCCATTTGGGACTATGAAATAGGGTGCCATTTGAGACTAAGGAATAGGGTGCCATTTGAGACTAAGGAATAGGGTGCCATTTGAGACTATGAAATAGGGTGCCATTTGAGACTAAGGAATAGGGTGCCATTTGAGACTAAGGAATAGGGTGCCATTTGGGACTAAGGAATAGGGTGCCATTTGGGACTAAGGAATAGGGTGCCATTTGAGACTAAGGAATAGGGTGCCATTTGGGACTAAGTAATAGGGTGCCATTTGGGACTATGAAATAGGGTGCCATTTGGGACTAAGGAATAGGGTGCCATTTGAGACTAAGGAATAGGGTGCCATTTGAGACTATGGAATAGGGTGCCATTTGAGACTAAGGAATAGGGTGCCATTTGGGACTAAGGAATAGGGTGCCATTTGAGACTAAGGAATAGGGTGCCATTTGGGACTAAGGAATAGGGTGCCATTTGAGACTAAGGAATAGGGTGCCATTTGGGACTAAGGAATAGGGTGCCATTTGAGACTATGGAATAGGGTGCCATTTGAGACTATGGAATAGGGTGCCATTTGAGACTAAGGAATAGGGTGCCATTTGGGACTGAGGAATAGGGTGCCATTTGAGACTATGAAATAGGGTGCCATTTGAGACTATGGAATAGGGTGCCATTTGAGACTATGGAATAGGGTGCCATTTGAGACTAAGGAATAGTGTGCCATTTGAGACTATGAAATAGGGTGCCATTTGAGACTATGGAATAGGGTGCCATTTGAGACTATGGAATAGGGTGCCATTTGAGACTAAGGAATAGGGTGCCATTTGAGACTAAGGAATAGGGTGCCATTTGAGACTAAGGAATAGGGTGCCATTTGAGACTAAGGAATAGGGTGCCATTTGAGACTAAGGAATAGGGTGCCATTTGGGACTAAGAAATAGGGTGCCATTTGAGACTAAGGAATAGGGTGCCATTTGAGACTATGGAATAGGGTGCCATTTGAGACTATGGAATAGGGTGCCATTTGAGACTATGTAATAGGGTGCCATTTGGGACTAAGAAATAGGGTGCCATTTGAGACTAAGGAATAGGGTGCCATTTGGGACTAAGAAATAGGGTGCCATTTGAGACTATGTAATAGGGTGCCATTTGGGACTAAGAAATAGGGTGCCATTTGAGACTAAGGAATAGGGTGCCATTTGAGACTATGGAATAGGGTGCCATTTGAGACTAAGGAATAGGGTGCCATTTGAGACTAAGGAATAGGGTGCCATTTGAGACTAAGGAATAGGGTGCCATTTGAGACTAAGGAATAGGGTGCCATTTGAGACTAAGGAATAGGGTGCCATTTGAGACTAAGGAATAGGGTGCCATTTGAGACTAAGGAATAGGGTGCCATTTGAGACTAAGGAATAGGGTGCCATTTTGGACTAAGAAATAGGGTGCCATTTGAGACTAAGGAATAGGGTGCCATTTGAGACTATGGAATAGGGTGCCATTTGAGACTATGGAATAGGGTGCCATTTGAGACTATGTAATAGGGTGCCATTTGGGACTAAGAAATAGGGTGCCATTTGAGACTAAGGAATAGGGTGCGATTTGGGACTAAGAAATAGGGTGCCATTTGAGACTATGTAATAGGGTGCCATTTGGGACTAAGAAATAGGGTGCCATTTGAGACTAAGGAATAGGGTGCCATTTGGGACTAAGGAATAGGGTGCCATTTGGGACTAAGGAATAGGGTGCCATTTGGGACTAAGGAATAGGGTGCCATTTGAGACTAAGGAATAGGGTGCCATTTGGGACTAAGGAATAGGGTGCCATTTAGGACTAAGGAATAGGGTGCCATTTGGGACTAAGAAATAGCGTGCCATTTGAGACTAAGGAATAGGGTGCCATTTGAGACTATGAAATAGGGTGCCATTTGAGACTATGGAATAGGGTGCCATTTGAGACTATGGAATAGGGTGCCATTTGAGACTAAGGAATAGGGTGCCATTTGAGACTATGAAATAGGGTGCCATTTGAGACTATGGAATAGGGTGCCATTTGAGACTATGGAATAGGGTGCCATTTGGGACTAAGGAATAGGGTGCCATTTGGGACTAAGGAATAGGGTGCCATTTGGGACTAAGGAATAGGGTGCCATTTGAGACTAAGGAATAGGGTGCCATTTGGGACTAAGGAATAGGGTGCCATTTGGGACTAAGGAATAGGGTGCCATTTGGGACTAAGAAATAGGGTGCCATTTGAGACTAAGGAATAGGGTGCCATTTGAGACTATGGAATAGGGTGCCATTTGAGACTAAGGAATAGGGTGCCATTTGAGACTAAGGAATAGGGTGCCATTTGAGACTAAGGAATAGGGTGCCATTTGAGACTAAGGAATAGGGTGCCATTTGAGACTAAGGAATAGGGTGCCATTTGAGACTAAGGAATAGGGTGCCATTTGAGACTAAGGAATAGGGTGCCATTTGAGACTAAGGAATAGGGTGCCATTTGAGACTAAGGAATAGGGTGCCATTTGGGACTAAGAAATAGGGTGCCATTTGAGACTAAGGAATAGGGTGCCATTTGAGACTATGGAATAGGGTGCCATTTGAGACTATGGAATAGGGTGCCATTTGAGACTATGTAATAGGGTGCCATTTGGGACTAAGAAATAGGGTGCCATTTGAGACTAAGGAATAGGGTGCCATTTGGGACTAAGAAATAGGGTGCCATTTGAGACTATGTAATAGGGTGCCATTTGGGACTAAGAAATAGGGTGCCATTTGAGACTAAGGAATAGGGTGCCATTTGAGACTAAGGAATAGGGTGCCATTTGAGACTAAGGAATAGGGTGCCATTTGAGACTAAGGAATAGGGTGCCATTTGAGACTATGGAATAGGGTGCCATTTGGGACTAAGGAATAGGGTGCCATTTGAGACTAAGGAATAGGGTGCCATTTGAGACTAAGGAATAGGGTGCCATTTGAGACTAAGGAATAGGGTGCCATTTGGGACTATGAAATAGGGTGCCATTTGAGACTAAGGAATAGGGTGCCATTTGAGACTATGAAATAGGGTGCCATTTGGGACTAAGAAATAGGGTGCCATTTGAGACTAAGGAATAGGGTGCCATTTGGGACTATGAAATAGGGTGCCATTTGAGACTATGAAATAGGGTGCCATTTGAGACTATGAAATAGGGTGCCATTTGAGACTATGAAATAGGGTGCCATTTGAGACTAAGGAATAGGGTGCCATTTGGGACTATGGAATAGGGTGCCATTTGGGACTAAGGAATAGGGTGCCATTTGAGACTAAGGAATAGGGTGCCATTTGAGACTAAGGAATAGGGTGCCATTTGAGACTAAGGAATAGGGTGCCATTTGGGACTAAGGAATAGGGTGCCATTTGGGACTAAGGAATAGGGTGCCATTTGGGAAGTAGTCCATATCTTTAGCTCTCTTCCCTTTACCAAGGCCGCTGTTTCTGTTTCATATTCATGCTGAGGGTTCTGGACATGCCAGTCAGACTACATCCCAAATGGCTCCCTAGTCACACTTTAGTGCACTACTTTAGACCAGGGACTATAGCACTGTATAGGGAATAGTGTGCACTATTTTAGACCAGGGCCAATAGGGAATAGGGTATAAAGGGAAAACGGTGTCGATTGGGATTCAGACCCGTGTGAAAACTACATATTATTTAGAAAAATCCTAGTAAATATTCTGCATATTCAGGCCCTGTACTGCTGACACGGGTGATGAGA
>NW_024060630.1:126139-141139 GCF_016432855.1 Salvelinus namaycush | reverse complement strand
GTTGTCCTCATTATCTGACTATATACTGTATTGTTGCCCTCATTATCTGACTATATACTGTATTGTTGCCCTCATTATCTGACTATATACTGTATTGTTGTCCTCATTATCTGACTATATACTGTATTGTTGCCCTCATTATCTGACTATATACTGTATTGTTGTCCTCATTATCTGACTATATGCTGTATTGTTGTCCTCATTTTCTGACTATATACTGTATTGTTGTCCTCATTATCTGACTATATACTGTATTGTTGTCCTCATTATCTGACTATATGCTGTATTGTTGCCCTCATTATCTGACTATATACTGTATTGTTGTCCTCATTATCTGACTATATGCTGTATTGTTGTCCTCATTATCTGACTATATGCTGTATTGTTGTCCTCATTATCTGACTATATGCTGTATTGTTGCCCTCATTATCTGACTATATGCTGTATTGTTGTCCTCATTATCTGACTATATGCTGTATTGTTGCCCTCATTATCTGACTATATGCTGTATTGTTGTCCTCATTATCTGACTATATACTGTATTGTTGTCCTCATTATCTGACTATATACTGTATTGTTGTCCTCATTATCTGACTATATGCTGTATTGTTGTCCTCATTATCTGACTATATGCTGTATTGTTGTCCTCATTATCTGACTATATGCTGTATTGTTGTCCTCATTATCTGACTATATACTGTATTGTTGTCCTCATTATCTGACTATATGCTGTATTGTTGTCCTCATTATCTGACTATATGCTGTATTGTTGTCCTCATTTTCTGACTATATACTGTATTGTTGCCCTCATTATCTGACTATATGCTGTATTGTTGTCCTCATTATCTGACTATATGCTGTATTGTTGTCCTCATTATCTGACTATATGCTGTATTGTTGTCCTCATTATCTGACTATATGCTGTATTGTTGTCCTCATTATCTGACTATATGCTGTATTGTTGCCCTCATTATCTGACTATATGCTGTATTGTTGTCCTCATTTTCTGACTATATACTGTATTGTTGTCCTCATTATCTGACTATATGCTGTATTGTTGTCCTCATTTTCTGACTATATACTGTATTGTTGCCCTCATTATCTGACTATATGCTGTATTGTTGTCCTCATTTTCTGACTATATACTGTATTGTTGTCCTCATTATCTGACTATATACTGTATTGTTGTCCTCATTTTCTGACTATATACTGTATTGTTGCCCTCATTATCTGACTATATGCTGTATTGTTGTCCTCATTTTCTGACTATATACTGTATTGTTGTCCTCATTTTCTGACTATATACTGTATTGTTGCCCTCATTATCTGACTATATGCTGTATTGTTGCCCTCATTATCTGACTATATACTGTATTGTTGTCCTCATTATCTGACTATATGCTGTATTGTTGTCCTCATTATCTGACTATATACTGTATTGTTGCCCTCATTATCTGACTATATGCTGTATTGTTGCCCTCATTATCTGACTATATGCTGTATTGTTGTCCTCATTATCTGACTATATGCTGTATTATTGCCCTCATTATCTGACTATATACTGTATTGTTGCCCTGTGTATTCCTCTCATTATCTGACTTTATACTGTATTGTTGCCCTGTGTATTCCTCTCATTATCTGACTATATACTGTATTGTTGTCCTGTGTATTCCTCTCATTATCTGACTATATACTGTATTGTTGCCCTCATTATCTGACTATATACTGTATTGTTGTCCTCATTATCTGACTATATACTGTATTGTTGCCCTCATTATCTGACTTTATACTGTATTGTTGTCCTGTGTATTCCTGTCACTGAACACCAGTGATTTTGTGCAGCAGGGAAACAGAATCTGACATTCCTGAGAACTAAATCTCTCTCTGTCTCTCTGTATCTCTCTCTCTCTGTCTCTCTCTCTCTCTCTCTCTGTATCTCTCTCTCTCTCTCTCTCTCTCTGTATCTCTCTCTCTCTGTCTCTCTCTCTCTCTCTCTCTCTCTCTCTCTCTCTCTCTCTCTCTCTCTGTCTCTCTCTCTCTCTGTATCTCTGTCTCTCTGTCTCTCTCTCTCTCTGTCTCTCTCTCTCTCTCTCTCTCTCTCTCTCTCTCTCTCTCTCTCTCTCTCTCTCTCTCTGTATCTCTCTCTCTCTGTCTCTCTCTCTCTCTCTCTCTCTCTCTCTCTCTCTCTCACTCTCTCTCTCTCTCTCTCCCTCCCTCCCTCCTCCTCCTTAAAGCCATGGATCATACCTCTCTCCACCCATTGTTACAGTCTTCAAGAGAATGCAAGTCTCTGACTCAAGCTTTATCTTTGAACTGTCTTTGTGAAAATGACAACATTAGCCCTCGCTGCGAGACACTTTCTCGGTGCTGAAGACAGTCGCCCCTTTTGAAGTCGTGTGAAGTGCAAAACGAACGTCTACGGCAGACGACAACCTGGTGGTTTTGAAGACGCAAAGCAAACAGCACTGCCTCCTTCTCTACACACACACACGCACACACGCACACGCGCACACGCACACGCACACACACGCACACGCACGCACGCACACACACACACATGACCACACACACACACACACACTCCTCCTCTCTTTAGTTGTTTTCTATGCAATTAGCTGGTTTCCATTTGTTGCTGACAGTTTCAGTAAAACCAAAATCCAGAGTCCCAAATGGCCCCCTATTCTCTCTATAGAACAATACGTTTGACCAAAGCCCTACGTAGTGGTGCACTATGTAGTGGAATAGGGTGCCGTTTTGGAACGCAGACCCTACAGCCTGCCTCTCACTCCCTGAATATGAGTCTCTATAATATTACGAGTTGTTTAATTTAATTCCGTTTTTTTTCTTCTCCTTTGGTTGTTGTAGAAACTAGCTGATATTTGCTTAGTTTGACTTTTTTTGTGTGTTACAATGTTTCATTTACGAACCTCTTTACCTCGTTTCCAATGTCTGACTGGAATTATGTGGTTCAGTCCCGGATCGCACCCCCCATCTCCTATATAGTGCACTACTTTAGACTAAGGTCCATAGAACTGTGGTAAAAAGTAGGGCACTATAATAGGGAATAGGGTTCTATAGGGCCTGGTCTAAAGTAGTGCACTATATAGGGAATAGGGTGCTATTTGGGATGCAGATGCAGAGGGAGCGAACTGATTTATTTACTAGGAGACGGAGTAAAGCAGATGATTAAAAATAGGACCAAGTTTAAAGAGGGGAACTTGAAAGTAAACAGGTTACTATTTGGGAATATTGACCTTGGGTGTGTTTTCTGGTCGTGTGGAAAGGGCCAGAGAGGTAAACAGGACCCTGTGAAGACACAAGCTCCTCCAACTGCAGAGAGGTAAACAGGACCCTGTGAAGACACAAGCTCCTCCAACTGCAGAGAGGTAAACAGGACCCTGTGAAGACACAAGCTCCTCCAACTGCAGAGAGGTAAACAGGACCCTGTGAAGACACAAGCTCCTCCAACTGCAGAGAGGTAAAACAAGACCCTGTGAAGACACAAGCTCCTCCAACTGCAGAGAGGTAAACAGGACCCTGTGAAGACACAAGCTCCTCCAACTGCAGAGAGGTAAAACAAGACCCTGTGAAGACACAAGCTCCTCCAACTGCAACAAGAGTGTCGATCAACAAATAAAAGTTCCAGGAAGTTTAATAAAGGACCAGATAACGAACGAATACAAAATGCTGACCGAACTAGAATTGGATCTAACCATCGTATTGTTTCACTTGATTATCTTCGAGCCTCTAAGATGGTGTATGAATTAGCTTACGATCATTATTTCCTCATCATGAAAACCCTTTTACAGAACGGTCAAATTAACCGAAACGCCAAGCGTCCAAGTAAACGTTTAAGATGTTTAAACTGTGTTATTAAAAAGGCCTCTCTGACATAGAAGCCATTTTGTCTGTGTGCTATAGTCACGCTGTTCTCACCGGTTCACCGTGGTCACGCTGTTCTCACCGGTTCCCCGTGGTCACGCTGTTCTCACCGGTTCCCCGTGGTCACGCTGTTCTCACCGGTTCCCCGTGGTCACGCTGTTCTCACCGGTTCACCGTGGTCACGCTGTTCTCACCGGTTCCCCGTGGACACTTCATAAACCAGGAGGGGATGTAGACAGTAACATACAGCAGTTGATATATCCCGCGGTGTAGAGAACATGCTACTGGAGTCTACAGAGTGACAATTTGAATGTCAATCATTTCTTCAAGTATATATATATATATATATATCATTTATTTTGTGTGTGTGTGTGTGAGGGAGGGGGAAACGTACTGGCTGCTGCTAAAAGCTGAAGACGTTGCTATGGTAACGGACCTGTTGCTAACACGTCGCCACGGCACCAGTCGGTACGGAGCAGCATCTCATCTTGTGCTCATTGTTCTCTGTGCTACTAAAAATAGCAAACTAATCCTCACGTCGTTGTCAAACAAACAAACAAAACAAACAACAATCTGCTGTACAATTGTGGTATTTAAAAAAATATATATATATATAAGTCACAAAGACTATTTGAGTGGGTGTGATTATAAAAAGGTTTTCAAAAGCAAATGACATCCTGTTCCCTAAACACTCCCCTAAACACTCCCCTAAACACTCCCCTAAACACTCCCCTAAACACTCCCCTATGCTCCCCTAAACACTCCCCTAAACACTCCCCTATGCTCCCCTAAACACTCCCCTAAACACTCCCCTAAACACTCCCCTAAACACTCCCCTATGCTCCCCTAAACACTCCCCTAAACACTCCCCTAAACACTCCCCTAAACACTCCCCTAAACACTCCCCTATGCTCCCCTAAACACTCCCCTAAACACTCCCCTAAACACTCCCCTAAACACTCCCCCAAACACTCCCCTAAACACTCCCCTAAACACTCCTCTAAACACTCCCCTAAACACTCCCCTAAACACTCCCCTAAACACTCCCCTATGCTCCCCTAAACACTCCCCTAAACACTCCCCTAAACACTCCCCTATGCTCCCTGGTCAGAAGTAGTGCACGAGGGGAGCCATTTGGAAGAAAAGGGACTGATGGAGAGATATCATACAAAGACCTTTCTTTCCCTTGAGAAGATGAACGGATAAGAGAGGCAGAGAAAGGGGGTCGTGCCGTATAAGCCTCATGTTTGATAAGGACGGTAATATTCTCCTCTATTTCTGATACGTCACATGAAAAGCAATTGCTCTTTTTGGGGGGGGCTCAATAACTCAGTCAGCGCTTTAGATGCCTTATAATCAGTGTGGGAGTCGATCTGAGTCGATCTGCCTGGGTTGAGGCAGGAAATTTGCTCGGGAGCCATTTCTCTTTCCGTAGATATAGAGATGTTTTTATCGTTTATGCATCTCGCTACAATTTAAACTTTTACATTTCAGAAATTTAGCAGAAACTCTTATGCAGAGCAACTTACAGTTAGAGATCTACCTGAAGGAAGGGAGGGTCACTATCAGACCAGTTAGAGATCTACCTGAAGGAAGGGAGGGTCACTATCAGACCAGTTAGAGATCTACCTGAAGGAAGGGAGGGTCACTATCAGACCAGTTAGAGATCTACCTGAAGGAAGGGAGGGTCACTATCAGACCTTACAGTTAGAGATCTACCTGAAGGAAGGGAGGGTCACTATCAGACCAGTTAGAGATCTACCTGAAGGAAGGGAGGGTCACTATCAGACCAGTTAGAGATCTACCTGAAGGAAGGGAGGGTTACTATCAGACCAGTTACAGAGATCTACCTGAAGGAAGGGAGGGTCACTATCAGACCAGTTACAGATCTACCTGAAGGAAGGGAGGGTCACTATCAGACCAGTTAGAGATCTACCTGAAGGAAGGGAGGGTTACTATCAGACCAGTTAGAGATCTACCTGAAGGAAGGGAGGGTTACTATCAGACCAGTTAGAGATCTACCTGAAGGAAGGGAGGGTCACTATCAGACCAGTTAGAGATCTACCTGAAGGAAGGGAGGGTCACTATCAGACCTTACAGTTAGAGATCTACCTGAAGGAAGGGAGGGTCACTATCAGACCAGTTAGAGATCTACCTGAAGGAAGGGAGGGTCACTATCAGACCTTACAGTTAGAGATCTACCTGAAGGAAGGGAGGGTCACTATCAGACCAGTTACAGATCTACCTGAAGGAAGGGAGGGTCACTATCAGACCAGTTAGAGATCTACCTGAAGGAAGGGAGGGTCACTATCAGACCAGTTAGAGATCTACCTGAAGGAATGGAGGGTCACTATCAGACCAGTTAGAGATCTGCCTGAAGGAAGGGAGGGTCACTATCAGACCAGTTACTGATCTACCTGAAGGAAGGGAGGGTCACTATCAGACCTTACAGTTAGAGATCTACCTGAAGGAAGGGAGGGTCACTATCAGACCAGTTACAGATCTACCTGAAGGAAGGGAGGGTCACTATCAGACCAGTTAGAGATCTACCTGAAGGAAGGGAGGGTCACTATCAGACCAGTTAGAGATCTACCTGAAGGAAGGGAGGGTCACTATCAGACCAGTTAGAGATCCACTATCAGGTCTTCATGGAACTTTTGCTTTTCTCTTTCAGGGGAGGTCAGACTGTCAAGCTTTAGATGTGTGTGTGTGTGTGTGTGTGTGTGTGTGTGTGTGTGTGTGTGTGTGTGTGTGTGTGTGTGTGTGTGTGTGTGTGTGTGTGTGTGTGTGTGTGTGTGTGTGTGTGTGTGTGTGTGTGTGTGTGTGTGTGTGTGTGTGTGTGTGTGTGTGTGTGTGTGTGTGTGTGTGTGTGTGTGTGTGTGTGTGTGTGTGTGTGTGTGTGTGTTTGTGTGTTGTGTGTGTGTGTGTGTGTGTGTGTGTGTGTGTGTGTGTGTGTGTGTGTGTGTGTGTGTGTGTGTGTGTGTGTGTGTGTGTGTGTGTGTGTGTGTGTGTGTGTGAGGGGGGGGGGGGGGGGGGGGGGTTGGTGTGTGTGCTATACATTTGTGTACCAACGGAGAGCTATTTATCCTACCGACTGTTATTGTTCAGGCAAAGATTGATTTGAGAATAAAATGTGTTAAATTCATAATTGAAAATACAAAAACAAGCGAGATGTTGTATCCTGTTATACCATAGAGTCATTACTGCACCTCTCTCCTGTTATACCATAGAGTCATTACTACACCTCTCTCTCTCTCTCTCCTGTTATACCATAGCGTCATTACTACACCTCTCTCTCCTGTTATACCATAGAGTCATTACTACACCTCTCTCACCTGTTATACCATAGGGTCATTACTACACCTCTCTCTCCTGTTATACCATAGAGTCATTACTACACCTCTCTCACCTGTTATACCATAGGGTCATTACTACACCTCTCTCCTGTTATACCATAGAGTCATTACTAACCCTCTCTCTCCTGTTATACCATAGGGTCATTACTACACCTCTCTCTCCTGTTATACCATAGGGTCATTACTACACCTCTCTCTCCTGTTATACCATAGAGTCATTACTACACCTCTCTCTCCTGTTATACCATAGAGTCATTACTACACCTCTCTCTCCTGTTATACCATAGGGTCATTACTACACCTCTCTCTCCTGTTATACCATAGGGTCATTACTACACCTCTCTCTCCTGTTATACCATAGGGTCATTACTACACCTCTCTCCTGTTATACCATAGAGTCATTACTACACCTCTCTCTCCTGTTATACCATAGAGTCATTACTACACCTCTCTCTCTCCTGTTATACCATAGGGTCATTACTACACCTCTCTCTCCTGTTATACCATAGGGTCATTACTACACCTCTCTCTCCTGTTATACCATAGAGTCATTACTACACCTCTCTCTCCTGTTATACCATAGAGTCATTACTACACCTCTCTCTCTCCTGTTATACCATAGGGTCATTACTACACCTCTCTCTCCTGTTATACCATAGGGTCATTACTACACCTCTCTCTCCTGTTATACCATAGAGTCATTACTACACCTCTCTCTCCTGTTATACCATAGGGTCATTACTACCCCTCTCTCTCCTGTTATACCATAGGGTCATTACTACACCTTTCTCTCCTGTTATACCATAGGGTCATTACTACACCTCTCTCTCCTGTTATACCATAGGGTCATTACTACACCTCTCTCACCTGTTATACCATAGGGTCATTACTACACCTCTCTCTCTCTCCTGTTATACCATAGAGTCATTACACCTCTCTCTGCTGTTATACCATAGGGTCATTACTACACCTCTCTCTGCCTGTTATACCATAGGGTCATTACTACACCTCTCTCTCCTGTTATACCATAGGGTCATTACTACACCTCTCTCTCCTGTTATACCATAGGGTCATTACTACACCTCTCTCTCCTGTTATACCATAGGGTCATTACTACACCTCTCTCTCCTGTTATACCATAGAGTCATTACTACACCTCTCTCTCCTGTTATACCATAGGGTCATTACTACACCTCTCTCACCTGTAATACCACAGGGTCATTACTACACCTCTCTCTCCTGTTATACCATAGGGTCATTACTACACCTCTCTCTCCTGTTATACCATAGAGTCATTACTACACCTCTCTCTCTCTCTCCTGTTATACCATAGGGTCATTACTACACCTCTCTCTCTCTCCTGTTATACCATAGGGTCATTACTACACCTCTCTCTCCTGTTATACCATAGAGTCATTACTACACCTCTCTTTCTCTCCTGTTATACCATAGGGTCATTACTACACCTCTCTCTCCTGTTATACCATAGGGTCATTACTACACCTCTCTTTCTCTCCTGTTATACCATAGAGTCATTACTACACCTCTCTCTCCTGTTATACCATAGGGTCATTACTACACCTCTCTCTCCTGTTATACCTTAGGGTCATTACTACACCTCTCTCTCCTGTTATACCATAGAGTCATTACTACACCTCTCTCTCTCTCTCCTGTTATACCATAGGGTCATTACTACACCTCTCTCTCCTGTTATACCATAGGGTCATTACTACACCTCTCTCTCCTGTTATACCATAGAGTCATTACTACACCTCTCTCTCCTGTTATACCATATAGTCATTACTACACCTCTCTCTCCTGTTATACCATAGGGTCATTACTACACCTCTCTCTCTCTCCTGTTATACCATAGAGTCATTACTACACCTCTCTCTCTCCTGTTATACCATATGGTCATTACTACACCTCTATCTCCTGTTATACCATAGAGTCATGACTACACCTCTCTCCTGTTATACCATAGGGTCATTACTACACCTCTCTCCTGTTATACCATAGAGTCATTACTACACCTCTCTCCTGTTATACCATAGGGTCATTACTACACCTCTCTCTCTCTCTCTCCTGTTATACCATAGAGTCATTACTACACCTCTCTCTCCTGTTATACCATAGGGTCATTACTACACCTCTCTCTCCTGTTATACCATAGGGTCATTACTACACCTCTCTCTCTCTCCTGTTATACCATAGGGTCATTACTACACCTCTCTCTCCTGTTATACCATAGGGTCATTACTACACCTCTCTCTCCTGTTATACCATAGGGTCATTACTACACCTTTCTCTCCTGTTATACCATAGGGTCATTACTACACCTCTCTCTCCTGTTATACCATAGGGTCATTACTACACCTCTCTCACCTGTTATACCATAGGGTCATTACTACACCTCTCTCTCTCTCCTGTTATACCATAGAGTCATTTCTACACCTCTCTCTGCTGTTATACCATAGGGTCATTACTACACCTCTCTCTCCTGTTATACCATATGGTCATTACTACACCTCTCTCTCCTGTTATACCATAGGGTCATTACTACACCTCTCTCTCCTGTTATACCATAGGGTCATTACTACACCTCTCTCTCCTGTTATACCATAGAGTCATTACTACACCTCTCTCTCCTGTTATACCATAGGGTCATTACTACACCTCTCTCACCTGTAATACCACAGGGTCATTACTACACCTCTCTCTCTCTCCTGTTATACCATAGGGTCATTACTACACCTCTCTCTCCTGTTATACCATAGGGTCATTACTACACCTCTCTCACCTGTTATACCATAGGGTCATTACTACACCTCTCTCTCTCTCTCCTGTTATACCATAGGGTCATTACTACACCTCTCTCTCCTGTTATACCATAGAGTCAATTCTACACCTCTCTCTCCTGTTATACCATAGAGTCATTACTACACCTCTCTCTCTCCTGTTATACCATAGGGTCATTACTACCCCTCTCTCACCTGTTATACCACAGGGTCATTACTACACCTCTCTCTCTCCTGTTATACCATAGGGTCATTACTACAACTCTCTCTCTCTCCTGTTATACCATAGGGTCATTACTACACCTCTCTCTCCTGTTATACCATAGGGTCATTACTACACTTCTCTCTCCTGTTATACCATAGGGTCATTACTACACCTCTCTCTCCTGTTATACCATAGGGTCATTACTACACCTCTCTCTCTCCTGTTATACCATAGGGTCATTACTACACCTCTCTCCTGTTATACCATAGAGTCATTACTACACCTCTCTCTCTCTCTCTCCTGTTATACCATAGCGTCATTACTACACCTCTCTCTCCTGTTATACCATAGAGTCATTACTACACCTCTCTCACCTGTTATACCATAGGGTCATTACTACACCTCTCTCTCCTGTTATACCATAGGGTCATTACTACACCTCTCTCTCCTGTTATACCATAGAGTCATTACTACACCTCTCTCTCTCTCTCCTGTTATACCATAGGGTCATTACTACACCTCTCTCTCTCTCTCCTGTTATACCATAGGGTCATTACTACACCTCTCTCTCCTGTTATACCATAGAGTCATTACTACACCTCTCTGAAATAAAATCTGTGCCTGGTTATAACTGCAGGTAATAGAAAACATCGCCATGGAAATAAAACACCTTGCCTGGTTATAACTACAGGTAATAGAAAACATCGCCATGGAAATAAAATACCTTGCCTGGTTATAACGACAGGTAATAGAAAACATCGCCATGGAAATAAAATACCTTGCCTGGTTATAACGACAGGTAATAGAAAACATCGCCATGGAAATAAAATAATGTGCCTGGTTATAACTGCAGGTAATAGAAAACATCGCCATGGAAATAAAACACCTTGCCTGGTTATAACGGCAGGTAATAGAAAACATCGCCATGGAAATAAAACACCTTGCCTGGTTATAACTACAGGTAATAGAAAACATCGCCATGGAAATAAAATAATGTGCCTGGTTATAACTGCAGGTAATAGAAAACATCGCCATGGAAATAAAATACCTTGCCTGGTTATAACTACAGGTAATAGAACACATCGCCATGGAAATAAAACACCTTGCCTGGTTATAACTACAGGTAATAGAACACATCGCCATGGAAATAAAACACCTTGCCTGGTTATAACTACAGGTAACAGAAAACATTGCCATGGAAATAAAACACCTTGCCTGGTTATAACTACAGGTAATAGAAAACATCGCCATGGAAATAAAATAATGTGCCTGGTTATAACTGCAGGTAATAGAAAACATCGCCATGGAAATAAAACACCTCGCCTGGTTATAACGGCAGGTAATAGAAAACATCGCCATGGAAATAAAACACCTTGCCTGGTTATAACTACAGGTAATAGAAAACATCGCCATGGAAATAAAATAATGTGCCTGGTTATAACTGCAGGTAATAGAAAACATCGCCATGGAAATAAAATACCTTGCCTGGTTATAACTACAGGTAATAGAACACATCGCCATGGAAATAAACACCTTGCCTGGTTATAACTACAGTAATAGAACACATCGCCATGGAATAAAAACACCTTGCCTGGTTATAACTACAGGTATAGAACACATCGCCATGGAAATAAAATACCTTGCCTGGTTATAACTGCAGGTAATAGAAAACATCGCCATGGAAATAAAATACCTTGCCTGGTTATAACTACAGGTAATAGAAAACATCGCCATGGAAATAAAATACCTTGCCTGGTTATAACTGCAGGTAATAGAAAACATCGCCATGGAAATAAAATACCGTGCCTGGTTATAACGGCAGGTAATAGAAAACATCGCCATGGAAATAAAATACCTTGCCTGGTTCTAACTGCAGGTAATAGAAAACATCGCCATGGAAATAAAATACCTTGCCTGGTTATAACTACAGGTAATAGAAAACATCGCCATGGAAATAAAACACCTTGCTGGTTATAACTGCAGGTAATAGAACACATCGCCATGGAAATAAAATACCTTGCCTGGTTATAACTGCAGGTAATAGAAAACATCGTCATGGAAATAAAATACCTTGCCTGGTTATAACTGCAGGTAATAGAACACATCGCCATGGAAATAAAACACCTTGCCTGGTTATAACTGCAGGTAATAGAACACATCGCCATGGAAATAAAATACCTTGCCTGGTTATAACTGCAGGTAATAGAACACATCGCCATGGAAATAAAATACCTTGCCTGGTTATAACTGCAGGTAATAGAACACATCGCCATGGAATTAAAACACCTTGCCTGGTTATAACGACAGGTAATAGAACACATCGCCATGGAAATAAAATACCTTGCCTGGTTATAACTGCAGGTAATAGAACACATCGCCATGGAAATAAAATTCCTTGCCTGGTTATAACTGCAGGTAATAGAACACATCGCCATGGAAATAAAATACCTTGCCTGGTTATAACTGCAGTTAATAGAACACATCGCCATGGAAATAAAATACCTTGCCTGGTTATAACTGCAGGTAACAGAAAACATCGCCATGGAAATAAAATACCTTGCCTGGTTATAACGACAGGTAATAGAAAACATCGCCATGGAAATAAAACACCTTGCCTGGTTATAACGACAGGTAACAGAACACATCGCCATGGAAATAAAACACCTTGCCTGGTTATAACGACAGGTAATAGAACACATCGCTATGGAAATAAAACACCTTGCCTGGTTATAACTGCAGGTAATAGAAAACATCGCCATGGAAATAAAATACCTTGCCTGGTTATAACTGCAGGTAATAGAACACATCGCCATGGAAATAAAACACCTTGCCTGGTTATAACTGCAGGAAATAGAAAACATCGCCATGGAAATAAAATACCTTGCCTGGTTATAACTGCAGGTAACAGAAAACATCGCCATGGAAATAAAATACCTTGCCTGGTTATAACTGCAGGTAATAGAACACATCGCCATGGAAATAAAACACCTTGCCTGGTTATAACTGCAGGAAATAGAAAACATCGCCATGGAAATAAAATACCTTGCCTGGTTATAACTGCAGGAAATAGAAAACATCGCCATGGAAATAAAATACCTTGCCTGGTTATAACTGCAGGTAATAGAAAACATCGCCATGGAAATAAAATACCTTGCCTGGTTATAACTGCAGGTAACAGAAAACATCGCCATGGAAATAAAATACCTTGCCTGGTTATAACTGCAGGTAATAGAAACCATCGCCATGGAAATAAAATACCACAATTCCACCATTCTAAAAACACGGCTGGACAGCCCATAATCCACTAGGGGCAGGGTTTCTTCAACTGTGGGTTTGGGAGCCAAGGTGGGCCTGGGCATGTGAGATTTGGTTTGTAAGTTTAGAGAGTAAATCTATAATCACACAGTATTTCATCTTCAGTTAGAAGACCGTTTGGATAACAGACGGACGGAACATGTTCTAATTTAGGTCTCCAGCTGAAAAAAAGTTTAAGAACCCTTGAATAAAAAAAATAGTCCTGGACAATAACAGATTTACCAATATCCTCTCTCTCTCTCTCTCTGCACGTTCACTGTAACAGATTTACCAATATCCTCTCTCTCTCTCTCTGCACGTTCACTGTAACAGATTTACCAATATCCTCTCTCTCTCTCTCTCTGCACGTTCACTGTAACAGATTTACCAATATCCCTCTCTCTCTCTGCACGTTCACTGTAACAGATTTACCAATATCCTCTCTCTCTCTCTCTGCACGTTCACTGTAACAGATTTACCAATATCCTCTCTCTCTCTCTCTGCACGTTCACTGTAACAGATTTACCAATATCCTCTCTCCTCTCTGCACGTTCACTGTACAATTTACCAATATCCTCTCTCTCTCTCTCTGCACGTTCACTGTAACAGATTTACCAATATCCTCTCTCTCTCTCTCTCTCTGCATGTTCACTGTAACAGATTTACCAATATCCTCTCTCTCTCTCTCTGCACGTTCACTGTAACAGATTTACCAATATCCTCTCTCTCTCTCTGCACGTTCACTGTAACAGATTTACCAATATCCTCTCTCTCTCTCTCTGCACGTTCACTGTAACAGATTTACCAATATCCTCTCTCTCTCTCTCTGCACGTTCACTGTAACAGATTTACCAATATCCTCTCTCTCTCTCTCTCTCTCTCTGCATGTTCACTGTAACAGATTTACCAATATCCTCTCTCTCTCTCTCTCTCTGCATGTTCACTGTAACAGATTTACCAATATCCTCTCTCTCTCTCTCTCTGCACGTTCACTGTAACAGATTTACCAATATCCTCTCTCTCTCTCTCTCTCTGCATGTTCACTGTAACAGATTTACCAATATCCTCTCTCTCTCTCTCTCTCTGCATGTTCACTGTAACAGATTTACCAATATCCTCTCTCTCTCTCTCTCTGCACGTTCACTGTAACAGATTTACCAATATCCTCTCTCTCTCTCTCTCTGCACGTTCACTGTTTAACGCTGATAAGCGTCCTAACTTAAACGCTTTTTTTGGTAATCAATTTATAGAAATGTGTTTTATGGCAAAAAAATAAATATTTCCTTTTTTGTAATTACGGGATTGATTGTTGCTTGGTTGCCAAACAACAATGTACTACTAGGGAAAACAATGTGATTGTGATTAAGTCCCTTAACAATTTGGAGAACCATTTGGGGCCCGTCGTCCCTCAACCTGGATGATGAGATAGGAATCCTGAAGGGAACCTCTGCTCTCAAACGGTTGA
>NW_024060630.1:91034-126039 GCF_016432855.1 Salvelinus namaycush | reverse complement strand
GCTCTCTCTGCTCTCCTGTTTACCGATGAGAGTCATTTCTACAACCTCTCTCTGCTGTTATACCATAGGGTCATTACTACACTCACCTGTCTCTCGCTTTATACCATAGATGGTCATTACTTACACCTCTCTCTCCTGTTATAACCATAGAGTCATTACTACCACCTCTCTCTCCTGTTATACCAGCGGGTCATTACTACACCCTCTCTCTCCTGTTTATACCATGAGTCATTACTACACCTCTCTCTCCTGTTAACCATAGGTTCATATACTACACCTCTCTCACCTTTACTACCACAGGTCATTACACCCCTCTCTCTCCTGTTATAACCATAGGGTCATTACTACACCTCTCTCTCTAGTTATACCATAGGGTCTTTACTACACCTCTCTCCCTGTTATACCATAGAGTCATTACTACACCTCTCTCTCTCTCTCCTGTTATACCATAGGGTCATTACTCACACCTCTCTCTCCTGTTATACCATAGAGTCAATTTCTCACCTCTCTCATCCTGTTTACCATGAGAGTCATTACTACACCTCTCTCTCTCCTGTTATACCTAGCATAGGTCATTACTACCGCCTCTCTCTCCTGTTATCCATAGGGTTCATTACTACCCATCTCTCTCTCCTGTTATACCATAGGGTCATTACTACACCTCTCTCTCCTGTTATACCATAGGGTCATTACTACACCTCTCTCTCCTGTTATACCATAGGTCAGTCTCTACACTTCTCTCTCCTGTTATACCATAGGTCATTGCTACACCTCTCTCTCATGTTATACCATAGGGTCATTACTACACCTCTCTCTCCTGTTATACCATAAGGGTCATTACTACACCTCTCTCTCCTGTTATACATAGAAGTCTTACTACACCTCTCTCTCTCTCTATGTTCATAACTAGAGTCATTACTTACACCTCTCTGCTCCTGTTATACCAAGAGTCATTACTACCACCTCTCTCCCTGTTATACCATAGGGTCATTACTACACCTCTCTCTCTCGTTATACCATAGGGTCATGTACTACACCCTCTCTCCTGTTATACCATAGGAGTCATTACTACACCTCTCTCTCTCTCTGTTATACCATAGGGTCATTACTACACCTCTCTCTCTCGTCTGTTATACCATAGGGTCATTACTACCCTCTCTCTCCTGTTATACCATAGGGTCATTACTACAAACCTCTCTCTCCTGTTATACCATAGGGTCATTACTACACCTCCTCTCTTCTCCTGTTTATACCATAGGGTCATTACTAACACCTCTCTCTCTCCTGTTATACATAGGTCATTACTACACCCTCTCTCATCCTGTTATACCATAGGGTCATTACTACACCTCTCTCTCCTGTTATACCTAGGGTCATTACTACACCTCTCTCTCCTGTTTATACCATAGGTTCATTACTACACCTCTCTCTCTCTCCTGTATACCTAGGGTCATTACTCACCTCTCTCTCCTGTTATACTCAGGGGGTCATTACTACACCTCTCTCATCCTGTTATACCATAAGGGTCATTACTACACCTCTCTCTCCTGTTATACCATATAGGTCATTACTACACCTCTCTCTCCTGTTTATACCATAGGTTCTATTACTCACACACTCTCTCTCTCTCCTGTTATACCATAGGGTCATTACTACACCTCTCTCTCTCCTGTTATAGCATATGGTCATTACTACCCCTCTCTCCTGTTATACCATAGAGTCATTACTACACGCTCTCTCTCCTGTTATACCATAGGGTCATTTACTACACCTCTCTCTCCTGTTATACCATAGGGTCATTACTACACCTTCTACTCCTGTTATACCATAGGTCATTACTTACAACCTCTCTCTCCTGTTATACATAGGGTCATTACTACACCTCTCTCTCCTGTTATACCATAGGGTCATTACTACACCTCTCTCTCTCTCCTGTTATACCATAGGGTCATTACTACACCTCTCTCTCTCTCTCCTGTTATAATGGTCATTACTACACCTCTCTCTCCTGTTATACCATAGGGTCATTACTACACCTCTCTCCGCCTGTTATACCATGGTCATTACTACACCTCTCTCTCCTCCTGTTATACCATAGGGTCTTACTACACCTCTCTCTCTCTCCTGTTTATACATAGGGTCATTACTCACCTCTCTCTCCTGTTATACCATAGAGTCATTACTACACTCTCTCTCCTGTTATACCATAGGGTCTTACTACACTCTCTCTCCTGTTATACCATAGGTCATTACTCACACCTCTCTCTCCTGTTATACCATAGAGTTCATTACTACACTCTCTCTCTTCTGTTATAACCATAGGGTCATTACTACACTCTCTCTCTCTCCTGTTATACCATAGGGGTCATTACTACACTCTCTCTCTCTCGTGTTATACCATAGGGTCATTACTACACCTCTCTCTCCTGTTATACACATAGAGGTCATTACTACACCTCTTCTCTCCTGTTATACCATGGGTCATTATACACTTCTCTCTCCTGTTATACCATAGAGGTCATGACTACACCTCTCTCTCTCACTGTTCATACCATAGAGTCATTACTACCTCTCTCTCTCTCCTGTTATACTATAGGGTCCTTAACTACACGCTCTCTCTCTCTCCTGTTATACCTAGTGTCATTACTAAATCCTCTCTCTCTCTCTCTCTGTTATACCATAGGGTCATTACTACACCTCTCTCTCTCTCGCTGTTATACCATAGGGTCATTACTACACCTCTTCTCTCCTGTTATACCATAGGGTCTATTATCGTAGTGATACCAACTCTCTCTCTCTCCTGTTTATACCTAGGGTCATTACTACACCTCTCTCTCCCTGTTATATCCATAGGGTCATTACTACACCTCTCTCTCCTGTTAACCATAGGGTCATTACTACATCTCTCCTGTTATACCATAGAGTCTTACTACACTCTCTCTCTCTCTCTCTCTGTTATACCATAGGGTCATTACTACACCTCTCTCTTCCTGTTATACCATAGGTCATTACTAACACCTCTCCTCATCCCTGATTTTTGTTATACCATAGGGTCATTACTACACCCTCCTCCTGTTATACCATAGGGTCATTACTACACCTCCTCTCTCTCCGTTTATACCATAGGGTCATTACTCACCTCTCTCTCCTGCTCTGATAGCCATATAGGGTCATTACTACACCTCTCTCTCCTGTTTAACCATAGGGTCATTTACCTTACTACACCTCTCTCTCCTGTTATACCATAGGGTCATTACTACACCTCTCTCTCCGCCTGTTATACATAGGGTCATTACTAACCTCTCTCTCTCCTGTTTACATAGGTCATTACTACACCTCTCTCTCCTGTTTATACCATAGGGTCATTACTACACCTCTCTCTCCTGTTATACATGGGTCATTACTACACCTCTCTCTCCTGTTATACCATAGAGTCATTACTACACCTCTCTCTCTCTCTCTCCTGTTATACCATAGGGTCATTACTACACCTCTCTCTCCTGTTATACCATAGAGTCATTACTACACCTCTCTCTCATCTTTACATAGGTCCATTACTACACCCTCCTCCTGTTAAACATAAGGGTCATCTACACTCCTCTCTCTCCTGTTATACCATGGGTCGTACTACACCTCTCTCTCTCTCTCCTGTTATACCATAGGGTCTACTACACCTCTCTCTCCTGTTTACCATAGAGTCATTACTACACCTCTCTTTCTCTCCTGTTATACCATAGGTCATTACTACACCTCTCTCTCCTGTTATACCATAGGGTCATTATACACCTCTCTCTTCTCTCCTGTGTATACCATAGAGTCATTACTACACCTCTCTCTCCTGTTATACCATAGGGTCATTACTACACCTCTCTCTCCTGTTATACCTAGGGTCATTACTACCCTCTTCTCTCCTTTATACCATAGGTCATTACTACACCTCTCTCTCTCTCTCTGTTATACCATAGGTCATTACTACACCTCTCTCTCCTGTTATACCATAGGGTCAAATAATACTACACTCTCTCTCCTTGTATACCATACGGTCATACACACCTCTCTCCTCCTGTTATAGCCTATAGGTTCATTACTAACACCTCTCTCGTCTCTGTTATACCTAGGGTCATTACTACACCTCTTCTCCTCCTGTTATACCATAGGGTCATTTACTACACCTCTCTCTCCTGTTATACCATAGTTCATTACTACACCTCTCTCCTGTTCCAATGTCATATTACCTTTCTGTATACTAGGTCATTTACTACCCTCTCTCTCCTGTTATACCAAGGAGTCCTTACTACTCCTCTCTCCCTTGTTATACCATATGGTCATTACTCAACCCCGCTTCTCTCCTGTTTACCATAGAGGTCATGTACTACACACTCTTCTCTCTGTTATAAACCATAGAGTCATTACTGACAGCCTCTTCTCTCCTGTTATACCTAGCAGTCCCATTACTACACCTCTCTCCTCTCGTTATACCATAGGGTCATTACTAACCTCTCTCCTGTATCAACCATAGGGTCATTACTACACCTCTCTCTCTCCTGTATTACCATAGGGTCATTACTACACCTCTCTCTCTCTCCTCCCTGTTTACCCATAGGGTGCATTCTACAACTCTCTCTCCTCCTGTTTATACATAGGGTGCATTACTACACTTCTCTCTCTCCTGTTATACCATGAGGGTCATTTACTACAACCTCTCTCCTCCTATTAACATAGGGTCTTACACACCTCTCCTCTGCCTGTTATCCATAGGGTCATTCACACCCTTCTCCTGTTATACCATAGAGTCATTACTACACTCTCTCTCGCTCCTAGTTATTATACCATAGTTCATACTACCAACTCTCTCCTCTGGTTATACCATGAGAGTCATACTACACCTCGTCTCCCTGGTTACCATAGGGTCATTACTACACCTCTCTCGTCTCCGTTATCCATAGGGTCATTACTAACACCTCTCTCTCCTGTTATACCATATGGTCATACTACACCTCTCTCTCTCTCTCGTTATACCATAGGGTACATTACTACACCTCTCTCTCTCTTCGTTATACATAGGGTCATTACTTTACTACCTCCCCTCTCTCCTTTATACCATCAGGTCATTACTACACCCTCTCTTTGAATTCCATTCCATTTCACTCCTTCTGTTATACCATAGGGTCACTACTAGACACCTCTCTCTCTCCTGTTATACTCAAGGTCATTACTACAACCTCTCTCTCTGTTCTATAACCATAGGGGTCATTACCTTACACCTCTCTCTCCTGTTAACCATCGAGGCATTACTACACCTCTCTCCCTTCTCGTCCTGATGGGTATAATCACCTTTCTTCGTAACATGGGTCTTACTACACCTCTCTCTCTCCTGTTATACCATAGGGATCATTACTTACACACTCTCTCTCCTCCTGTTATACCATAGGGTCCATTACTACCCTCTCTCTCTCTCTGTTATACCATAGGGCTTACTAACACTTCCTTCTCTCCTGTTATACCATAGAGTTCATTACTACCTCTCTCTCCTGTTTATACCATATGTCAATTCCTACAGTACCTCTCTCAATCCTGTTATACCATAGGGTCTTACTACACCTCTCTCTCTCCTGTTATATATCCTACCTCTCCCGTAACGAGTCATTACTAACACCTCTCTCTCTCTCTCTGTTATACCATATGGTCATTACTACTTTACACAACACTCTCTCTCCTTTATACCATAGGTCATTTACTACGACCTCTCTCTCTCCTGTTATACCATATGTCATTACTACACCTCTCTCTCCTGTTATAACCATAGGGTCCATTACGACACCTCTCTCTCTCTCACGCTGTTTATTACCATAGGGTCATTACTAACACCTCTCCTCTCTCTCCTGTTATCCATAGGTCATTACTACACCTCTCGCTCCTGTTGGACCATAGAGTCATTACACACACCTCTCTTTCTCTCCTGTTTATACATAGGTCATACTAAACCTCTCTCTCCTGTTATATCCATAGGGGTCATTACTACACCTCTCTTTCTCTCCTGTTTATAACCCTAGAGTCATTACTACACCTCTCTCTCCTTTTATACCATAGGGTCATTACTACACTCTCTCTCCTGTTATAGCCTTAGGGTCATTACTACACCTCTCTCTCCTTTTATCATAGATTTAACTACCCTCTCTCTCTCTCTCTCTGTGTTCACTAGCCAGTCTTACTATACCTCTCTCTCTCTCTCCTGCATTTACTACCATTCAAGATTCATTATATACCCTCTCTCTCGTCCTGTTTATACCATATGGTCTTACTACACCTCTATCTCCTGTTTATAAACCATATATTCATGAATCCCCTCTCTCTGTTATAGTCCACATAGGGTCATTACTACACCTCTTCTCCTTCCTGTTATCCATAGGGTCATGACTATACACCTCTCTCCTGTTTATAACCATAGGTCTTACTAAACCTCTCTCTGTTATACCATAGGGTCATTACTAACACCTCTCTCTCCTGTTTTATTCCATAGGTCATTACTATACTACCCTTCTCTCTCCTGTTAGACCATAGGTCATTACTAACCTCTCTCTCCCTGTTATACCATAGGGTCATTACTACAATCACCTCTCTCTCCTGTTATACCATAAGTCATTACTTACCCTCTCTCGTCCTGTTACCATACGTTGTCCTATTGCACTATACTGTGTCCTCTCTCTCCTGTTATACCATAGGGTCCTTACTACACCTCTCTCTCTCTCCTGTTTATACCTAGAGTCATTACTACACCTCTCTCTCCTGTTACCATAGGGTCATTACTAACACCTCCTCTCTGTTTATACCATAGAGTCATTACTACACCTTCGCTCTCCTGTTATACCATCAGGTCATTACTACACTCTCTCTCTCTCTTCCCATGTTCACTTACATTTAGTCATACTAACACTCTCTCTCTCTCTCTGCTCCTGTTATCTAGTACAGTTTACATACCTCTCTCTCTCTAATCCTGTGTATACCAACATGGTCTTACTAAGATTTAGAGAAATGTTTATGTCGTGGCTGGCTCCCCAAAGGACATTTCAACTCGTCTGTTGTGTCCCAAATGGCACCCTATTCTCTATACTGTATAGTGCACTGCTTTTGACCAGGGGGTCCCATATAGCATTGGGCACAACAAAGAGAATAGTGTTTCGTTTGGGACTCTTCTTCTTGTTCTTTCTCTGCTCCTCCTCCTTCTCCCTGAGGGTACCTCCACAGGTTTAGTGACATCCCTGGGTTTTATCAAAGGGGTTTATCCAACATTTATGTACTACTGTCAAGCCCGGGACTCTGAGGAAACAGCAGCAGCCGTCCTTCCTAAAGGAGCTTTATCAAAGCTAGGCATCGGGTCTCTACACTACAAGACGATAAGACTGAATCAGAGGGAGGAAGACGTCGACGGGCTGATGGGAGTCGCTTCTTTTAACACAAAGATATCTGTCTACATCTGTCTTCCTCAAAAAAAAAAAATAATAAAATAAACACGAGGTACATTTCTTCAAAAATGTGGTGGATTTGACTTGGTGCTTCTTGTGTAGTTATGGACACAAGCTGCCTCAAATGGGGTTGAAACTCTATAGTGTTTTAAAAGGGGTTTATATCAATAGTTAAACTACATTCAGCACCACATTACTAGTATATTCCTTCCATTATACATTTATACACAGTATTATTCACCTGTCAATGAGGTTTGTCCAGGACGTATTACCACACACTCCAACTGTTCTCTCCTTTCACTCTTCTTCTCTCTCCTCTTCTTTTCTCTCGTCTCCTTTCCACTTCTCTTCTATCCTCTCCTCTCCACTTCTCTCCTCTCCACTTCTCTCTTCTCCTCTCGTCTCTTATTTCCTCTTATCTCCTCTCCACTTCTCTCGTCTCGTCTCCTCTCCACTTCTCTCTTCTCCTCTCGTCTCTTATTTCCTCTTATCTCCTCTCCACTTCTCTCGTCTCGTCTCCTCTCCACTCCACTTCTCTCTTCTCCTCTCGTCTCTTATTTCCTCTTATCTCCTCTCCACTTCTCTCGTCTTGTCTCCTCTCCACTTCTCTCTTCTCCTCTCGTCTCTTATTTCCTCTCATCTCCTCTCCTCTCCTCTTCTAAGTCCATTCCTCCCGCTTGTCTCTTCTCTCCTCCAGTTGTCAGCTAGCTATCCCTGTTATCCCAATAGTAAAGTTATACCACAGGATGTGAACATCTCTCCCTGTTATCCCAATAGTACAGTTATACCACAGGATGTGAACATCTCTCCCTGTTTTCCCAATAGTACAGTTATACCACAGGATGTGAACATCTCTCCTCCAGTTGTCAGCTAGCTATCGCTGTTTTCCCAATGGTACAGATGTGAACATCTCTCCCTGTTTTCCCAATGGTACAGTTATACCACAGGATGTGAACATCTCTCCCTGTTTTCCCAATAGTAAAGTTATACCACAGGATGTGAACATCTCTCCCTGTTATCCCAATAGTACAGTTATACCACAAGATGTGAACATCTCTCCCTGTTTTCCCAATAGTACAGTTATACCACAGGATGTGAACATCTCTCCCTGGCCTTCCAACACAAGCATGTCGTTCCCCTTTACCAGACCTAGCAGGACTGTTTCAATAGGCCCCGTGGTATTTCACATGGTCCTGTCCGCTCCCCTTTACCAGACCTAACAGGACTGTTTCAATAGGCCCCGTAGTATTTCCCCTTTACCAGACCTAGTAGGACTGTTTCAATAGGCCCCATGGTATTTCACATGGTCCTGTCCTCTCCCCTTTACCAGACCTAGTAGGACTGTTTCAATAGGCCCCATGGTATTTCACATGGTCCTGTCCGCTCCCCTTTACCAGATCTAACAGGACTGTTTCAATAGGCCCCATGGTATTTCACATGGTCCTGTCCGCTCTCCATTACCAGACCTAGTAGGACTGTTTCAATAGGCCCCGTGGTATTTCACATGGTTCTGTCCGCTCCAATTTACCAGACCTAGCAGGACTGTTTCAATAGGCCCCATGGTATTTCACATGGTCCTGTCCGCTCCCCTTTACCTGAACTAGCAGGACTGTTTCAATAGGCCCCATGGTATTTCACATGGTCCTGTCTGCTCCCCTTTACCAGACCTAGTAGGACTGTTTCAATAGGCCCCATGGTATTTCACATGGTCCTGTCCTCTCCCCTTTACCAGACCTAGTAGGACTGTTTCAATAGGCCCCGTGGTATTTCACATGGTCCTGTCTGCTCCCCTTTACCAGACCTAGTAGGACTGTTTCAATAGGCCCCATGGTATTTCACATGGTCCTGTCCGCTCCCCTTTACCAGACCTAACAGGACTGTTTCAATAGGCCCCGTGGTATTTCACATGGTCCTGTCTGCTCCCCTTTACCAGACCTAGTAGGACTGTTTCAATAGGCCCCGTGGTATTTCACATGGTCCTGTCCGCTCCCCTTTACCAGACCTAACAGGACTGTTTCAATAGGCCCCATGGTATTTCACATGGTCCTGTCCGCTCCCCTTTACCAGACCTAGTAGGACTGTTTCAATAGGCCCCTTGGTATTTCACATGGTCCTGTCTGCTCCCCTTTACCAGACCTAGTAGGACTGTTTCAATAGGCCCCATGGTATTTCACATGGTCCTGTCCTCTCCCCTTTACCAGACCTAGTAGGACTGTTTCAATAGGCCCCATGGTATTTCACATGGTCCTGTCCGCTCCCCTTTACCAGACCTAACAGGACTGTTTCAATAGGCCCCATGGTATTTCACATGGTCCTGTCCGCTCCCCTTTACCAGACCTAGTAGGACTGTTTCAATAGTCCCCATGGTATTTCACATGGTCCTGTCCGCTCCCCGTTACCAGACCTAGTAGGACTGTTTCAATAGGCCCCGTGGTATTTCACATGGTCCTGTCCGCTCCCCTTTACCTGACCTAGTAGGACTGTTTCAATAGGCCCCATGGTATTTCACATGGCCCTGTCCGCTCCCCTTTACCTGACCTAGTAGGACTGTTTCAATAGGCCCCTTGGTATTTCACATGGCCCTGTCCGCTCCCCTTTACCTGACCTAGTAGGACTGTTTCAATAGGCCCCATGGTATTTCACATGGTCCTGTCCGCTCCCCTTTACCAGACCTAGTTGGACTGTTTCAATAGGCCCCATGGTATTTCACATGGTCCTGTCCGCTCCCCTTTACCTGAACTAGCAGGACTGTTTCAATAGGCCCCATGGTATTTCACATGGTCCTGTCCGCTCCCCTTTACCAGACCTAACAGGACTGTTTCAATAGGCCCCGTGGTATTTCACATGGTCCTGTCTGCTCCCCTTTACCAGACCTAGTAGGACTGTTTCAATAGGCCCCGTGGTATTTCACATGGTCCTGTCCGCTCCCCTTTACCAGACCTAACAGGACTGTTTCAATAGGCCCCATGGTATTTCACATGGTCCTGTCCGCTCCCCTTTACCAGACCTAGTAGGACTGTTTCAATAGGCCCCTTGGTATTTCACATGGTCCTGTCTGCTCCCCTTTACCAGACCTAGTAGGACTGTTTCAATAGGCCCCATGGTATTTCACATGGTCCTGTCCTCTCCCCTTTACCAGACCTAGTAGGACTGTTTCAATAGGCCCCATGGTATTTCACATGGTCCTGTCCGCTCCCCTTTACCAGATCTAACAGGACTGTTTCAATAGGCCCCATGGTATTTCACATGGTCCTGTCCGCTCCCCTTTACCAGACCTAGTAGGACTGTTTCAATAGTCCCCATGGTATTTCACATGGTCCTGTCCGCTCCCCGTTACCAGACCTAGTAGGACTGTTTCAATAGGCCCCGTGGTATTTCACATGGCCCTGTCCGCTCCCCTTTACCTGACCTAGTAGGACTGTTTCAATAGGCCCCATGGTATTTCACATGGTCCTGTCCTCTCCCCTTTACCAGACCTAGTTGGACTGTTTCAATAGGCCCCATGGTATTTCACATGGTCCTGTCCGCTCCCCTTTACCTGAACTAGCAGGACTGTTTCAATAGGCCCCATGGTATTTCACATGGCCCTGTCCGCTCCCCTTTACCAGACCTAGTAGGACTGTTTCAATAGGCCCCATGGTATTTCACATGGCCCTGTCCGATCCCCTTTACCTGAACTAGCAGGACTGTTTCAATAGGCCCCGTGGTATTTCACATGGTTCACATGGTCCTGTCCGCTCCCCTTTACCTGAACTAGCAGGACTGTTTCAATAGGCCCCGTGGTATTTCACATGGCCCTGTCCGCTCCCCTTTACCAGACCTAGTAGGACTGTTTCAATAGGCCCCATGGTATTTCACATGGTCCTGTCCGCTCCCCTTTACCAGATCTAACAGGACTGTTTCAATAGGCCCCATGGTATTTCACATGGTCCTGTCCGCTCCCCTTTACCAGACCTAGTAGGACTGTTTCAATAGTCCCCATGGTATTTCACATGGTCCTGTCCGCTCCCCGTTACCAGACCTAGTAGGACTGTTTCAATAGGCCCCGTGGTATTTCACATGGTCCTGTCCGCTCCCCTTTACCTGACCTAGTAGGACTGTTTCAATAGGCCCCATGGTATTTCACATGGCCCTGTCCGCTCCCCTTTACCTGACCTAGTAGGACTGTTTCAATAGGCCCCTTGGTATTTCACATGGCCCTGTCCGCTCCCCTTTACCTGACCTAGTAGGACTGTTTCAATAGGCCCCATGGTATTTCACATGGTCCTGTCCTCTCCCCTTTACCAGACCTAGTTGGACTGTTTCAATAGGCCCCATGGTATTTCACATGGTCCTGTCCGCTCCCCTTTACCTGAACTAGCAGGACTGTTTCAATAGGCCCCATGGTATTTCACATGGCCCTGTCCGCTCCCCTTTACCAGACCTAGTAGGACTGTTTCAATAGGCCCCATGGTATTTCACATGGCCCTGTCCGCTCCCCTTTACCTGAACTAGCAGGACTGTTTCAATAGGCCCCGTGGTATTTCACATGGTTCACATGGTCCTGTCCGCTCCCCTTTACCTGAACTAGCAGGACTGTTTCAATAGGCCCCGTGGTATTTCACATGGTCCTGTCCGCTCCCCTTTACCTGACCTAGTAGGACTGTTTCAATAGGCCCCATGGTATTTCACATGGCCCTGTCCGCTCCCCTTTACCTGACCTAGTAGGACTGTTTCAATAGGCCCCTTGGTATTTCACATGGCCCTGTCCGCTCCCCTTTACCTGACCTAGTAGGACTGTTTCAATAGGCCCCATGGTATTTCACATGGTCCTGTCCGCTCCCCTTTACCAGACCTAGTTGGACTGTTTCAATAGGCCCCATGGTATTTCACATGGTCCTGTCCGCTCCCCTTTACCTGAACTAGCAGGACTGTTTCAATAGGCCCCATGGTATTTCACATGGTCCTGTCCGCTCCCCTTTACCAGACCTAACAGGACTGTTTCAATAGGCCCCGTGGTATTTCACATGGTCCTGTCTGCTCCCCTTTACCAGACCTAGTAGGACTGTTTCAATAGGCCCGTGGTATTTCACATGGTCCTGTCCGCTCCCCTTTACCAGACCTAACAGGACTGTTTCAATAGGCCCCATGGTATTTCACATGGTCCTGTCCGCTCCCCTTTACCAGACCTAGTAGGACTGTTTCAATAGGCCCCTTGGTATTTCACATGGTCCTGTCTGCTCCCCTTTACCAGACCTAGTAGGACTGTTTCAATAGGCCCCATGGTATTTCACATGGTCCTGTCCTCTCCCCTTTACCAGACCTAGTAGGACTGTTTCAATAGGCCCCATGGTATTTCACATGGTCCTGTCCGCTCCCCTTTACCAGATCTAACAGGACTGTTTCAATAGGCCCCATGGTATTTCACATGGTCCTGTCCGCTCCCCTTTACCAGACCTAGTAGGACTGTTTCAATAGTCCCCATGGTATTTCACATGGTCCTGTCCGCTCCCCGTTACCAGACCTAGTAGGACTGTTTCAATAGGCCCCGTGGTATTTCACATGGTCCTGTCCGCTCCCCTTTACCTGACCTAGTAGGACTGTTTCAATAGGCCCCATGGTATTTCACATGGCCCTGTCCGCTCCCCTTTACCTGACCTAGTAGGACTGTTTCAATAGGCCCCTTGGTATTTCACATGGCCCTGTCCGCTCCCCTTTACCTGACCTAGTAGGACTGTTTCAATAGGCCCCATGGTATTTCACATGGTCCTGTCTGCTCCCCTTTACCAGACCTAGTTGGACTGTTTCAATAGGCCCCATGGTATTTCACATGGTCCTGTCCGCTCCCCTTTACCTGAACTAGCAGGACTGTTTCAATAGGCCCCATGGTATTTCACATGGCCCTGTCCGCTCCCCTTTACCAGACCTAGTAGGACTGTTTCAATAGGCCCCATGGTATTTCACATGGCCCTGTCCGCTCCCCTTTACCTGAACTAGCAGGACTGTTTCAATAGGCCCCGTGGTATTTCACATGGTTCACATGGTCCTGTCCGCTCCCCTTTACCTGAACTAGCAGGACTGTTTCAATAGGCCCCGTGGTATTTCACATGGTCCTGTCCGCTCCCCTTTACCTGAACTAGCAGGACTGTTTCAATAGGCCCCATGGTATTTCACATGGTCCTGTCCGCTCCCCTTTACCTGAACTAGCAGGACTGTTTCAATAGGCCCCGTGGTATTTCACATGGCCCTATTAAATCCATTATTTATCATCTCTCCTTAAAAAGCAAAGCTGACACTAAGATTACCATCACTTACATGATGAGAGCAGATTTTTTATTTATTCAGAGAGTTGTTCATTTTTACATGAGCACACACCTTCCTCTCTCCATCCCTCTCTCTCTCTCCTTCCCTCTCTCTTTCTCTCTCTCTCCTTCACTCCAACATTCTTTCTCTTAAACTCCATTCAATAATTGACATGCAAGTGCTTGGTCTTTTCTCCAGGGGTTTCCACGGTTACAGTACATTCTGTTGACCTCAAAACCACATAGTGACAATCATTCTATTGGATTAGAAGCTTCTATTTTTGTTGTTGTTTTTTGTTGATAGAATGTTCTCGACGAAAATTCTAACATTCTAACATTCTAACATTTTAACATTCTAACATTCTAACATTCTAACATTCTAACATTTTAACATTTTAACATTTTAACATTTTAACATTCTAACATTCTAACATTTTAACATTTTAACATTCTAACATTCTAACATTCTAACTTTCTAACATTCTAACATTCTAACATTCTAACATTCTAACATTTTAACATTTTAACATTTTAACATTCTAACATTCTAACATTCTTACATTCTTACATTCTTACATTCTTACATTCTTACATTCTAACATTCTAACATTCTAACATTCTTTTCACTCACATCACTGTCTGGTCCAATGGGGGGAGAGATCTTTCTCTTTCCAATATGGCCTGATGATATTGAGGAGGACGAGCAGAGCATTGCACCACTGTTTAATCGAATCACAGTCAGCAATGCTGGATGCGTAGTTGGTGTGACCTCCTCATAGAAGGGCATCCAATTAAAAGTAGTCTTTGTCCCGTTCAATTAAAGTAGTCAATCAGAGCTCAGACAAAACAGTTCAGGGATGGATCTCAAATGACACCCTGTTTCCTCGTTAGTGCACTAGTTTTGACTGGAGCCTCATCTGGCCTGGTCAAATGTAGTGCACTATAAAGGGATAGGGTGGCATTTGGGACGCATTCCAAAACAGAATGGATTTTCCCTGCTGGTGCCTTGGTTCTGTCTGATGTCATGGCATTGATTGTGGGAGACTCCAACAAACCAGCACCACCTAGATCCCTGTATCCCAGCAACCCTCTCTCTCTCTCTCTCTCTCTGTCTCTCTCTCTCTCTCTCTCTCTCTCTCTCTCTCTCTGTCTCTCTCTCTCTCTCTCTCTCTCTCTCTCTCTCTCTCTCTCTCTCTCTCTCTCTCTCTCTCTCTCTCTCTGTCTCTCTCTCTCTCTCTCTCTCTCTCTCTCTCTCTGTCTCTCTCTCTCTCTCTCTCTCTCTCTCTCTGTCTCTCTCTCTCTCTCTCTCTCTCTCTCTCTCTGTCTCTCTCTCTCTCTCTCTCTGTCTCTCTCTCTCTCTCTCTCTCTCTCTGTGTCTGTCTGTCTCTCTCTCTGTCTGTCTCTCTCTCTCTCTCTCTCTCTCTCTCTCTCTCTGTCTCTCTCTCTCTCTCTCTCTCTCTCTCTCTGTCTCTCTCTCTATCTCTCTCTCTCTCTGTCTCTCTCTCTCTCTCTCTCTCTCTGTCTCTCTCTCTCTCTCTCTCTCTCTGTCTCTCTCCTGTCTGCTTCAGAACCATACTATAGTACTTTAGTCCACCTGGCCTGAAGTGGTTGGATTGGTCACACAGACAGACAGACAGACAGACAGACAGACAGACAGACAGACAGACAGACAGACAGACAGACAGACAGACAGACAGACAGACAGACAGACAGACAGACAGACAGACAGACAGACAGACAGACAGACAGATCTGCCTCAGACACAGACAACACAACACATCCAGCCTTATAGACAGTGAGATATGCCAGGGGACATGGGAGTAGAGGGGACTGGAGACGCCAAGGGACAGGTGAGTAGAGGGGACTGGAGAAGCCAGGGGACAGGTGACAGGTGAGAAGAGGGGACTGGAGACGCCAGGGGACAGGGGAGTAGAGGGGACTGGAGACGCCAGGGGACAGGTGAGTAGAGGGGACTGGAGACGCCAGGGGACAGGGGAGTAGAGGGGACTGGAGACGCCAGGGGACAGGTGAGTAGAGGGGACTGGAGACGCCAGGGGACAGGTGAGTAGAGGGGACTGGAGACGCCAGGGGACAGGTGAGTAGAGGGGACTGGAGATGCCAGGGGACAGGTGAGTAGAGGGGACTGGAGATGCCAGGGGACAGGTGAGTAGAGGGGACTGGAGATGCCAGGGGACAGGTGAGTAGAGGGGACTGGAGATGCCAGGGGACAGGTGAGTAGAGGGGACTGGAGATGCCAGGGGACAGGTGAGTAGAGGGGACTGGAGACGCCAGGGGACAGGTGAGTAGAGGGGACTGGAGATGCCAGGGGACAGGTGAGTAGAGGGGACTGGAGATGCCAGGGGACAGGTGAGTAGAGGGGACTGGAGATGAGTAGAGGGGACTGGAGATGCCAGGGGACAGGTGAGTAGAGGGGACTGGAGATGAGTAGAGGGGACTGGAGACGCCAGGGGACAGGTGAGTAGAGGAGACTGGAGACGCCAGGGGACAGGTGAGTAGAGGGGACTGGAGATTCCAGGGGACAGGTGAGTAGAGGGGACTGGAGATGACAGGGGACAGGTGAGTGGAGGGGGCTGGAGACGCCAGGGGACAGGTGAGTAGAGGGGACTGGAGACGCCAGGGGACAGGTGAGTAGAGGGGACTGGAGATGACAGGGGACAGGTGAGGAGAGGGGACTGGAGATGACAGGGGACAGGTGAGTGGAGGGGGCTGGAGACGCCAGGGGACAGGGGAGTAGAGGGGACTGGAGACGCCAAGGGACAGGTGAGTAGAGGGGACTGGATATGCCAGGGGACAGGTGATAAGAGGGGACTGGAGATGACAGGGGACAGGTGAGTAGAGGGGACTGGAGATGACAGGGGACAGGTGAGTGGAGGGGGCTGGAGACGCCAGGGTACAGGTGAGTAGAGGGGAATGGAGACGCCAGGGGACAGGTGAGTAGAGGGGACTGGAGATGACAGGGGACAGATGAGTAGAGGGGACTGGAGACGCCAGGGAACAGGTGAGTAGAGGGGACTGGAGATGACAGGGGACAGGTGAATAGAGGGGACTGGAGATGACAGGGGACAGGTGAGTAGAGGGGACTGGAGATGACAGGGAACAGGTGAGTAGAGGGGACTGGAGACGCCAGGGGACAGGTGAGTAGAGGGGACTGGAGACTCCAGGGGACAGGGGACAGGTGAGTAGAGGGGGCTGGAGACGCCAGGGAACAGGTGAGTAGAGGGGACTGGAGATGACAGGGGACAGGTGAGTAGAGGGGACTGGAGACGCCAGGGGACAGGTGAGTAGAGGGGACTGGAGACGCCAGGGGACAGGGGACAGGTGAGTAGAGGGGGCTGGAGATGCCAGGGGACAGGGGACAGGTGAGTAGAGGGGACTGGAGACGCCAGGGGACAGGTGAGTAGAGGGGACTGGAGACGCCAGGGGACAGGTGAGTAGAGGGGACTGGAGACGCCAGGGGACAGGGGACAGGTGAGTAGAGGGGACTGGAGACGCCAGGGGACAGGTGAGTAGAGGGGACTGGAGACGCCAGGGGACAGGGGACAGGTGAGTAGAGGGGACTGGAGACGCCAGGGGACAGGTGAGTAGAGGGGACTGGAGATGACAGGGGACAGGGGACAGGTGAGTAGAGGGGACTGGAGACGCCAGGGGACAGGTGAGAAGAGGGGACTGGAGACGCCAGGGGACAGGTGAGTAGAGGGGACTGGAGATGACAGGGGACAGGTGAGTAGAGGGGACTGGAGACGCCAGGGGACAGGGGACAGGTGAGTAGAGGGGGCTGGAGACGCCAGGGAACAGGTGAGTAGAGGGGACTGGAGATGACAGGGGACAGGTGAGTAGAGGGGACTGGAGATGACAGGGGACAGGTGAGTGGAGGGGGCTGGAGATGACAGGGGACAGGTGAGTAGAGGGGACTGGAGATGACAGGGGACAGGTGAGTGGAGGGGGCTGGAGACGCCAGGGGACAGGGGAGTAGAGGGGACTGGAGACGCCAAGGGACAGGTGAGTAGAGGGGACTGGATATGCCAGGGGACAGGTGAGTAGAGGGGACTGGAGATGACAGGGGACAGGTGAGTAGAGGGGACTGGAGATGACAGGGGACAGGTGAGTAGAGGGGACTGGAGATGACAGGGGACAGGTGAGTAGAGGGGACTGGAGACGCCAGGGGACAGGGGACAGGTGAGTAGAGGGGACTGGAGGTGACTGGAGGTGAGTAGAGGGGACTGGAGATGCCAACAATGCTAAACATGAATGTTTAGGGAAGAGACAGGAGGAAACTCAACATGAATGTTTAGGGAAGAGACAGGAGGAAACTCAACATGAATGTTTAGGGAAGAGACAGGAGGACACACAACATGAATGTTTAGGGAAGAGACAGGAGGAAACTCAACATGAATGTTTAGGGAAGAGACAGGAGGACACACAACATGAATGTTAAGGGAAGAGACAGGAGGAAACTCAACATGAATGTTTAGGGAAGAGACAGGAGGACACACAACATGAATGTTTAGGGAAGAGACAGGAGGAAACTCAATATGAATGTTTAGGGAAGAGACAGGAGGAAACACAACATGAATGTTAAGGGAAGAGACAGGAGGAAACACAACATGAATGTTAAGGGAAGAGACAGGAGGAACTCAACATGAATGTTAAGGGAAGAGACAGGAGGAAACACAACATGAATGTTAAGGGAAGAGACAGGAGGAACTCAACATGAATGTTAAGGGAAGAGACAGGAGGACACAACATGAATGTTTAGGGAAGAGACATGAGGAAACACAACATGAATGTTTAGGGAAGAGACAGGAGGAAACACAACATGAATGTTAAGGGAAGAGACAGGAGGAAACACAACATGAATGTTAAGGGAAGAGACAGGAGGAAACACAACATGAATGTTAAGGGAAGAGACAGGAGGAAACACAACATGAATGTTTAGGGAAGAGACAAGAGGACACAACATGAATGTTTAGGGAAGAGACAGGAGGAAACACAACATGAATGTTAAGGGAAGAGACAGGAGGAAACACAACATGAATGTTTAGGGAAGAGACAAGAGGACACAACATGAATGTTTAGGGAAGAGACAGGAGGACACACAACATAAATGTTTAGGGAAGAGACAGGAGGACACAACATGAATGTTTAGGGAAGAGACAGGAGGAAACACAACATGAATGTTTAGGGAAGAGACAGGAGGAAACACAACATGAATGTTAAGGGAAGAGACAGGAGGACACACAACATGAATGTTAAGGGAAGAGACAGGAAGAAACACAACATGAATGTTTAGGGAAGAGACAGGAGGAAACTCAACATGAATGTTTAGGGAAGAGACAGGAAGAAACACAACATGAATGTTAAGGGAAGAGACAGGAGGAAACAACATGAATGTTTAGGGAAGAGACAGGAGGACACAACATGAATGTTAAGGGAAGAGACAGGAAGAAACACAACATGAATGTTAAGGGAAGAGACAGGAGGAAACACAACATGAATGTTAAGGGAAGAGACAGGAGGAAACTCAACATGAATGTTTAGGGAAGAGACAGGAGGACACACAACATGAATGTTTAGGGAAGAGACAGGAGGACACAACATGAATGTTAAGGGAAGAGACAGGAGGACACAACATGAATGTTTAGGGAAGAGACAGGAGGACACAACATGAATGTTAAGGGAAGAGACAGGAGGACACAACATGAATGTTTAGGGAAGAGACAGGAGGAACTCAACATGAATGTTTAGGGAAGAGACAGGAGGAACTCAACATGAATGTTTAGGGAAGAGACAGGAGGAAACACAACATGAATGTTAATGGAAGAGACAGGAGGAAACACAACATGAATGTTAATGGAAGAGACAGGAGGAAACACAACATGAATGTTAAGGGAAGAGACAGGAGGACACACAACATGAATGTTGAGGGAAGAGACAGGAGGAAACACAACATGATTGTTGAGGGAAGAGACAGAAGGAAACACAACATGAATGTTTAGGGAAGAGACAGGAGGACACACAACATGAATGTTAAGGGAAGAGACAGGAGGAAACACAACATGAATGTTTTGGGAATGATTTAGTGAAGTGGTAAATGAGGATGACAGCAGTGTGTGATATTGTGAGGCGCTATTCAAATTGGGACTTCAAATAGGCCTATGGCACGTCAAGGGAAATGTAGTCTACTGTTCTCGACACCAACTGTAGGTCTACACCCTCTCACATAGCCTTCATATTAACTCCTGAAGGATTAAACATTTCTTGCAGTAAAATGATACACCAAATGTTGGCAAAAGTTTGACTCAGGAAGAGGAATGGAGAAATAAGATTAAATTTATTTTAGCATGTTATTAATAGAATGTTAATGTGCAGTTAGATACCGTCTGTAGAGGTGCTATCTTTTCAGCATCATAAAAGCTGATAGTATTTCAACTACATAAAATACAGATCCAAGCCTGAGATGAAATCTGATCAGAAAACATGTTAGGTCGTTTTAACAGATTTCGATTTCTTTACAAAACCGGTTCAACTTTTTATATTTTTCTCCCCCGGTCCCTAAACGTGTTCAACTTTTTCTATTTTTCTCCCCCGGTCCCTAAACGTGTTCAACTTTTTCTATTTTTCTCCCCCGGTCCCTAAACGTGTTCAACTTTTTCTATTTTTCTCCCCCGGTCCCTAAACGTGTTCAACTTTTTCTATTTTTCTCCCCCGGTCCCTAAACGTGTTCAACTTTTTCTATTTTTCTCCCCCGGTCCCTAAACGTGTTCAAATTTTTCTATTTTTCTCCCCCGGTCCCTAAACGTGTTCAACTTTTTCTATTTTTCTCCCCCGGTCCCTAAACATGTTCAACTTTTTACATTTTTCTCTTTAGTCCTCTAGGGCAGCACAGTCATAGGTTGTACCTCCGTCACTCGGTCGCGTCATGCCATTGTTATGAACATTCTCAAGACGTTCCTCTATCGACGGTGTAGCAGTGGTGCCCTAAAGTGGTGATAAGTCATTCTGGACGGAGGACAACTACTGTTTCGTCTAAATTACACTATAGCGCCTGGCAATAGTATGACATTGTTAAAGTTGTCCAAATAATTAGTAGGAAACAACTTTGCCAACATTATCATGTCGTCAAATTTACTTTTTACAGATGTCATTAGCTAGCAATGCTAATGTTAGCTGTGCTAAAATCCAGTGGCCTCCCCTCAGTCTTAGCTAGCAATGCTAATGTTAGCTGGGCTAAAATCCAGTGGCCTCCCCTCAGTCTTAGCTAGCTAGCTAACATCATATTGCATCTAAAGTCCAGTGGCCTCCCCTCAGTCTTAGCTAGCTAGCTAACATCATATTGCATCTAAAATCCAGTGGCCTCCCCTCAGTCTCAGCTAGCTAGCTAACATCATACTGCATCTAAAATCTAGTGGCCTCCCCTCAGTCTTAGCTAGCTAGCTAACATCATACTGCATCTAAAAACCAGTGGCCTCCCCTCAGTCTTAGCTAGCTAGCTAACATCATACTGCATCTAAAGTCCAGTGGCCTCCCCTCAGTCTTAGCTAGCTAGCTAACATCATACTGCATCTAAAATCAAGTGGCCTCCCCTCAGTCTTAGCTAGCTAGCTAACATCATACTGCATCTAAAATCCAGTGGCCTCCCCTCAGTCTTAGCTAGCTAGCTAACATCATACTGCATCTAAAATCAAGTGGCCTCCCCTCAGTCTTAGCTAGCTAGCTAACATCATACTGCATCTAAAATCCAGTGGCCTCCCCTCAGTCTTAGCTAGCTAGCTAACATCATACTGCATCTAAAATCCAGTGGCCTCCCCTCAGTCTTAGCTAGCTAGCTAACATCATACTGCATCTAAAATCCAGTGGCCTCCCCTCAGTCTTAGCTAGCTAGCTAACATCATACTGCATGTAAAATCCAGTGGCCTCCCCTCAGTCTTAGCTAGCTAGCTAACATCATACTGCATGTAAAATCCAGTGGCCTCCCCTCAGTCTTAGCTAGCTAGCTAACATCATACTGCATCTAAAATCCAGTGGCCTCCCCTCAGTCTTAGCTAGCTAGCTAACATCATACTGCATCTAAAATCCAGTGGCCTCCCCTCAGTCTTAGCTAGCTAGCTAACATCATACTGCATCTAAAATCCAGTGGCCTCCCCTCAGTCTTAGCTAGCTAGCTAACATCATACTGCATCTAAAATCCAGTGGCCTCCCCTCAGTCTTAGCTAGCTAGCTAACATCATACTGCATGTAAAATCCAGTGGCCTCCCCTCAGTCTTAGCTAGCTAGCTAACATCAAACTGCAACTAAAATCAAGTGGCCTCCCCTCAGTCTTAGCTAGCTAGCTAGCAACATGTTTTGCTACTAATTATTTGTCTCCTTTTGATTGTCATTGTATTTCCAAGCCACTGTAATGCACTTTTGATGACATCTTCATCAGCGCTCATTGACGAGGCCTTGAGTTCAACGCTCAGTCGGGGCACCAGTCCAAAAAAACGAACGTTCAAAAACAATATTGTGACGAATCATGCAAACACATGACTAAGCTGATAATGACGAGAATAGAAGATATTTATAGACCAGTTGACTTACAAATAGCCTACCAAAATACAGGAAATGAACAGAAACATACATAAAAACAGGTAAAACAAAAAAAATCCTGCTTCCGTTGTCATAGAAACCTTTCCGGTCGGTTGTGGGCCTGTGATTTTCACTTTATCACGTTGCGGATGGGTTGTTATCCTGTCTGGCCGAGGCGTTCCGCTAGCGGAACTCCTCCCACATTCCACTGAAAAGGCAGAGCGCGAAATTCAAAAAATATTTTTTAGAAATATTTAACTTTCACACATTAACAAGTCCAATACAGCAAATGAAAGATACACATCTTGTGAATCCAGTCAACATGTCCGATTTTTTAAATGTTTTACAGCGAAAACAGCACATGTATTTATGTTAGCTCACCACCAAATACAAAGAAGGACAGACATTTTTCACAGCACAGGTAGCATGCACAAAGCCAACCTAACTAACCAAGAACCAACCAAACTAACCAAGAAACAACTTCATCAGATGACAGTCTTATAACATGTTACACAATAAATCTATGTTTTGTTCGAAAAATGTGCATATTTGAGGTATAAATCAGTTTTACATTGCAGCTACCATCACAGCTACCGTCAAAAATAGCACCGAAGCAGCCAGAGTAATTATAGAGACCAATGTGGAATACCTAAATACTCATCATAAAACATTTCTGAAAAATGCATCGTGTACAGCAAATGAAAGACAAGCATCTTGTGAATCCAGCCAATATTTCAGATTTTTTAAGTGTTTTACAGCGAAAACACAATATAGCATTATATTAGCTTACTACAATAGCCTACACACAACCACATTCATTCATCAAGGCACGTTAGCGATAGCAATAGGCACGTTAGCGTTAGCGAATAAACCAGCAAAAGATATCAATTTTCACTAACCTTCATAAACCTTCCTCAGATGACAGTCCTATAACATCAGGTTATACATACACTTATGTTTTGTTCGAAAATGTGCATATTTAGAGCTGAAATCAGTGGTTATCCATTATGCTAACGTAGCTTCCTTTTCCCAGAATGTGCGGATATTTCTATTAGACTCTCACCTATTCTGACCAAATAGCTATTCATAAACATTACAAAAAAATACATGTTGTATAGGAAATGATAGATCCATTAGTTCTTAATGCAATCGCAGTGTTAGAATTCTAAAAATATCTTCATTACGACATAAGGCTTAGGTTATAGCGAGAGAGTGGCCAAAACCGGGGCGCAAAACTACTAGTATACAGTTCGACAGATATATGAAATAGCATCATAAAATGTTTCTTACTTTTGGTGATCTTCCATCAGAATGTTGGACAAGGGGTCCTTTGTCCAGAACAGTCGTTGTTTGGATTTAGAACATCGTTTTTCCCTCTTGAATTAGCAAGCACACTGGCTAAGTGGCGCGAAGCTCTCCTTTCTGAAAAAAGGCACACAACGCAACACGCCTAACGTCCCGAATAAATTTCAAAAATCTAATAAAACTATATTGAAAAAACATACTTTACGATGATATTGTGACATGTATCAAATAAAATCAAAGCCGGAGATAGTAGTCGCCTATAACGACGGCTTTTCAAAAGGCAATTCCAGGTCCATCTGCGCACTCTCCAGAAAACAGGAAATGGATGACTCGTCGTGCCAAGAGGATATATTCCACGTCAGACCAAGATAAACACTTCATTTCTTCTCTCACATCCTCTTGACATCTAGGGGAAGGTGTATGACGTGCATGTATACTCATACGTATCATGCCCATTTATAGGCAGGAACTTGAACAGAGCATAATTTTCAGACTTTCCACTTCCTGGTCAGAAAGTGTGCTGCCAAATGAGTTCTGTTTTACTCACAGACAAAATTCAAACGGTTTTAGAAACTAGAGAGTGTTTTCTATCCAATAGTAATAATAATATGCATATTGTACGAGCAAGAATAGAGTACGAGGCCGTTTAAATTGGGCACGTTTTTCCCCCAAAGTGTAAATAGCGCCCTCTATCCTCATCAGGTTATCTATTGTGGATGGGTGTGGCTGAACAAACAGCTGACCTGTATACCACTAATACATACAGAGCGAAAGGCATCTGTCTCCTTCCTGGTTCCAGCCCCACTGTGTCCAATCACAGCATTATCTGGCTCTCCAGGACAGCCTTATCCCAGGGTTCCAGTTTGCTGCCTTCTCTTCAAGTCTCTGTGTACAAAACGATTGGAGAGGGAAAAAAAAGGGGAGGGGGAGGGGGGGTGTTTGATGAATAAAAGGAGCCTTTGGTCTACTCTGAGGGATTTCACAGCCTCTGTCTGTAACCGCCGGATACGAATGGAGAGCATTTCTGAATGCACGCCTCGAAACGCCTGTAAAAGCTGGCGGTCGTCGTTTTGAAAAAAAAATCAACATCGTAATTAGAGTTGAAGTCACGAATAAAAATTAAATGACACAACATTTCATGACAAATGAAGACAGGCGTCAAGAATCCTTAGTCATTCATTTCCATTGTTTGTTTGTTGGTTTGTTGTTGTTGATGATGTTGTTGTTCACAGGTGTGGGCTTATCTGAATAGAAAAGGGCTGTTGAATCCTTTTGACCCCCAGTTCCATGTAGCAAGGCAGAATACAAAGAGAGATGTGAACAACAGAAAGGGAGACGCACAGAGCCCATCTTCTGAAACCACAGAGCCCATCTTCTGAACCCACAGAGCTCATCTTCTGAACCCACAGAGCTCAGCTTCTGAACCCACAGAACTCATCTTCTGAACCCACAGAGCTCATCTTCTGAACCCACAGAGCTCAGCTTCTGAACCCACAGAGCTCATCTTCTGAACCCACAGAGCTCAGCTTCTGAACCCACAGAGCTCAGCTTCTGAACCCACAGAGCTCAGCTTCTGAACCCACAGAGCTCAGCTTCTGAACTCACAGAGCTCAGCTTCTGAACCCACAGAGCTCAGCTTCTGAACCCACAGAGCTCAGCTTCTGAACCCAGGGAGCCCATCTTCTGAACCCACAGAGCTCAGCTTCTGAACCCACAGAGCCCATATTCTGAACCCACAGAGCTCAGCTTCTGAACCCACAGAGCTCAGCTTCTGAACCCACAGATCTCAGCTTCTGAACCCACAGAGCTCAGCTTCTGAACCCAGGGAGCCCATCTTCTGAACCCACAGAGCTCAGCTTCTGAACCCACAGAGCCCATCTTCTGAACCCACAGAGCTCAGCTTCTGAACCCACAGAGCTCAGCTTCTGAACCCACAGAGCTCAGCTTCTGAACCCACAGAGCTCAGCTTCTGAACCCACAGAGCTCAGCTTCTGAACCCACAGAGCCCATCTTCTGAACCCACAGAGCTCAGCTTCTGAACCCACAGAGCTCATCTTCTGAACCCACATAGCTCATCTTCTGAACCCACAGAGCTCAGCTTCTGAACCCACAGAGCTCAGCTTCTGGGGATGTGGTTTGGTTTTAATGAAATGACATGGAGAGGTCATAGATCACATTATAAAATACATTAATGTAGTGACATGGAGAGGTCATTGTTCACAATATTAGTTAACATGACCAACACTCTGATAATAACCTGTTAGATCAGACACGACCAACACTCTGATAATAACCTGTTAGATCAGACACCACCAACACTCTGATAATAACCTGTTAGATCAGACACCACCAACACTCTGATAATAACCTGTTAGATCAGACACCACCAACACTCTGATAATAACCTGACTCCTGTTAGATCAGACACCACCAACACTCTGATAATAACCTGTTAGATCAGACACCACCAACACTCTGATAATAACCTGTTAGATCAGACACGACCAACACTCTGATAATAACCTGTTAGATCAGACACGATCAACACTCTGATAATAACCTGTTAGATCAGACACGACCAACACTCTGATAATAACCTGTTAGATCAGACACCACCAACACTCTGATAATAACCTGTTAGATCAGACACGATCAACACTCTGATAATAACCTGTTAGATCAGACACCACCAACACTCTGATAATAACCTGTTAGATCAGACACGACCAACACTCTGATAATAACCTGTTAGATCAGACACGACCAACACTCTGATAATAACCTGTTAGATCAGACACGATCAACACTCTGATAATAACCTGTTAGATCAGACACCACCAACACTCTGATAATAACCTGTTAGATCAGACACCACCAACACTCTGATAATAACCTGTTAGATCAGACACGACCAACACTCTGATAATAACCTGTTAGATCAGACACGACCAACACTCTGATAATAACCTGTTAGATCAGACACGATCAACACTCTGATAATAACCTGTTAGATCAGACACCACCAACACTCTGATAATAACCTGTTAGATCAGACACCACCAACACTCTGATAATAACCTGTTAGATCAGACACCACCAACACTCTGATAATAACCTGTTAGATCAGACACGACCAAAACTCTGATAATAACCTGACTCCTGTAAGATCAGACACCACCAACACTCTGATAATAACATGTTAGATCAGACACCAACAACACTCTGATAATAACCTGTTAGATCAGACACGACCAACACTCTGATAATAACCTGTTAGATCAGACACGACCAACACTCTGATAATAACCTGTTAGATCAGACACCACCAACGCTCTGATAATAACCTGTTAGATCAGACACCACCAACACTCTGATAATAACCTGTTAGATCAGACACGACCAACACTCTGATAATAATCGGACTCCTGTTAGATCAGACATGACCAACACTCTGATAATAACCTGTCAGATCAGACACCACCAACACTCTGATAATAACCTGTTAGATCAGACACCACCAACACTCTGATAATAACCTGTTAGATCAGACACGACCAACACTCTGATAATAACCTGACTCCTGTTAGATCATACATGACCAACACTCTGATAATAACCTGTTAGATCAGACACGACCAACACTCTGATAATAACCTGTTAGATCAGACACCACCAACACTCTGATAATAACCTGTTAGATCAGACACCACCAACACTCTGATAATAACCTGTTAGATCAGACACCACCAACACTCTGATAATAACCTGTTAGATCAGACACCACCAACACTCTGATAATAACCTGTTAGATCAGACACCAACAACACTCTGATAATAACCTGTTAGATCAGACACCACCAACACTCTGATAATAACCTGACTCCTGTTAGGTCAGACACCACCAACACTCTGATAATAACCTGTTAGATCAGACACGACCAACACTCTGATAATAACCTGTTAGATCAGACACCACCAACACTCTGATAATAACCTGTTAGATCAGACACCACCAACACTCTGATAATAACCTGTTAGATCAGACACCAACAACACTCTGATAATAACCTGTTAGATCAGACACCACCAACACTCTGATAATAACCTGTTAGATCAGACACCACCAACACTCTGATAATAACCTGTTAGATCAGACACCACCAACACTGATAATAACCTGTTAGATCAGACACCACCAACACTCTGATAATAACCTGTTAGATCAGACACCACCAACGCTCTGATAATAACCTGTTAGATCAGACACCACCAACACTCTGATAATAACCTGTTAGATCAGACACCACCAACACTCTGATAATAACCTGGTAGATCAGACACCACCAACACTCTGATAATAACCTGTTAGATCAGACACGACCAACACTCTGATAATAACCTGTTAGATCAGACACCACCAACGCTCTGATAATAACCTGTTAGATCAGACACCACCAACACTCTTATAATAACCTGGTAGATCAGACACCACCAACACTCTGATAATAACCTGTTAGATCAGACACCACCAACACTCTGATAATAACCTGTTAGATCAGACACCACCAACACCCTGATAATAACCTGTTAGATCAGACACGACCAACACTCTGATAATAATCGGACTCCTGTTAGATCAGACATGACCAACACTCTGATAATAACCTGTTAGATCAGACACCACCAACACTCTGATAATAACCTGTTAGATCAGACACGACCAACGCTCTGATAATAACCTGACTCCTGTTAGATCATACATGACCAACACTCTGATAATAACCTGTTAGATCAGACACGACCAACACTATGATAATAACCTGTTAGATCAGACACGACCAACACTCTGATAATAACCTGTTAGATCAGACACCACCAACACTCTGATAATAACCTGTTAGATCAGACACTACCAACACTCTGATAATAACCTGTTAGATCAGACACCACCAACACTCTGATAATAACCTGTTAGATCAGACACCAACAACACTCTGATAATAACCTGTTAGATCAGACACCACCAACACTCTGATAATAACCTGACTCCTGTTAGATCAGACACCACCAACACTCTGATAATAACCTGTTAGATCAGACACCACCAACACTCTGATAATAATCATACTCCTGTTAGATCAGACACCACCAACACTCTGATAATAACCTGTTAGATCAGACACCACCAACACTCTGATAATAACCTGTTAGATCAGACACGACCAACGCTCTGATAATAACCTGACTCCTGTTAGATCATACATGACCAACACTCTGATAATAACCTGTTAGATCAGACACGACCAACACTCTGATAATAACCTGTTAGATCAGACACGACCAACACTCTGATAATAACCTGTTAGATCAGACACCACCAACGCTCTGATAATAACCTGTTAGATCAGACACCACCAACACTCTGATAATAACCTGTTAGATCAGACACCACCAACACCCTGATAATAACCTGTTAGATCAGACACGACCAACACTCTGATAATAACCTGTTAGATCAGACACGATCAACACTCTGATAATAACCTGTTAGATCAGACACCACCAACGCTCTGATAATAACCTGTTAGATCAGACACCACCAACACTCTGATAATAACCTGTTAGATCAGACACCACCAACACTCTGATAATAACCTGTTAGATCAGACACCACCAACACTCTGATAATAACCTGTTAGATCAGACACCAACAACACTCTGATAATAACCTGTTAGATCAGACACCACCAACACTCTGATAATAACCTGTTAGATCAGACACGACCAACACTCTGATAATAACCTGTTAGATCAGACACCACCAACACTGATAATAACCTGTTAGATCAGACACCACCAACGCTCTGATAATAACCTGTTAGATCAGACACCACCAACGCTCTGATAATAACCTGTTAGATCAGACACCACCAACACTCTGATAATAACCTGTTAGATCAGACACCACCAACACTCTGATAATAACCTGGTAGATCAGACACCACCAACACACTGATAATAACCTGTTAGATCAGACACCACCAACGCTCTGATAATAACCTGTTAGATCAGACACCACCAACGCTCTGATAATAACCTGTTAGATCAGACACCACCAACACTCTGATAATAACCTGTTAGATCAGACACCACCAACACTCTGATAATAACCTGTTAGATCAGACAGGACCAACACTCTGATAATAACCCAATTGAGGTAATATGTACATGAATGTATAGTTAAAGTGACTATGCATATATGATAAACAGAGCGGCAGTGTAAAATACAGGGTTTTGGGGGGGGTGGAGTCTTATGGCTTGGGGGTAGAAGCTGTTTAGAAGCCTCTTGGGCCTAGACTTGGCACTCCGGTACCGCTTGCCATGCGGTAGTAGAGAGAACAGTCTATGACTGGGGTGGACGGGGTCTTTGACAATTTTTAGGGCCTTCCTCTGACACCGCCTGGTGTAGAGGTCCTGGATGGCAGGAAGCTTGGCCCCAGTGATGTACTGGCCCACGCACTACCCTCTGTAGGGCTTTGCGGTCGGAGGCCGAGCAGTTGCCGTACCAGGCAGTGATGCAACCGGTCAGGATGCTCTCGATGGTGCAGCTGTAGAACCTTTTGATTTTGAGTTTCCTGAGGGGGAATTGTTTTGTCGTGCCCTCTTCACGACTGTCTTGGTGTGTTTGGACCAGAAGCTCTCAACCTGCTCCACTACATCGATGAGAATTGGGGCGTGCTCTTTCTCTCTCTCTCTCTCTCTCTCTCTCTCTCTCTCTCTCTCTCTCTCTCTCTCTCTCTCTCTCTCTCTCTCTCTCTCTCTCTCTCTCTCTCTCTCTCTCTCTCTCTCTCTTTCTCTCTCTCTCTCTTTCTCTCTCTCTCTCTCTCTCTCTCTCTCTCTCTCTTTCTCTCTCTCTCTCTCTCTCTCTCTCTCTCTCTCTCTCTCTCTCTCTCTCTCTCTCTCTCTCTTTCTCTCTCTCTCTCTCTCTCTCTCTCTCTCTCTCTCTCTCTCTCTCTCTCTCTCTCTCTCTCTCTCTCTCTCTCTTTCTCTCTGTGTGTCTCTCTCTGTGTCTCTCTCTTTCTCTCTGTGTGTCTCTCTCTGTGTCTCTCTCTGTGTGTCTCTCTCTGTGTCTCTCTCTGTGTCTCTCTCTGTGTGTCTCTCTCTGTGTCTCTCTCTGTGTCTCTCTCTGTGTCTCTCTCTGTGTGTCTCTCTCTGTGTCTCTCTCTTTCTCTCTGTGTGTCTCTCTCTGTGTCTCTCTCTGTGTCTCTCTCTGTGTGTCTCTCTCTGTGTGTCTCTCTCTGTGTCTGTCTGTCTGTCTGTCTGTCTGTCTGTCTGTCTGTCTGTCTGTCTGTCTGTCTGTCTGTCTCTCTGTGTCTGTCTGTCTGTCTGTCTGTCTGTCTGTCTGTCTGTCTGTCTGTCTGTCTGTCTGTCTGTCTGTCTGTCTGTCTGTCTGTCTGTCTGTCTGTCTGTCTGTCTGTCTGTCTGTCTGTCTCTCTCTGTCTCTGTCTGCCTGTCTCTCTCTGTCCGTCCGTCCGTCCGTCTGTCTGTCTGTCCCAGAAGCTGAGCTCTGTGAGGTGCTAGGCCCCTTTTTTCTCAATTTCCGTCTGAATGACTGTTCAACTGTTCTGCCTGCGGTTACGGAACCCCTACCTGTCCCAGACCTGCTGTTTTCAACTCTTAATGATCGGCTATGAAAAGCCAACTGACATTTATTCCTGATTATTATCTGACCATGCTTGTCATTTATGAACATTTTGAAAATCTTGGCTCTCTCTAATTCTCTCCTTTTCTCTTTCTTTCTCTCTCTCGGAGGACCTGAGCCCTAGGACCATACGTCAGGACTACCGGGCATGATGACTCCTTGCTGTCCCCAGTCCGCCTGGCCTTGCTGCTATTCCAGTTTCAACTGTTCTGCCTGCGGTTATGGAACCGCCACCTGTCCCAGACCTGCTGTTTTCAACTCTTAATGATCGGCTATGAAAAGCCAACTGAAAATTATTCATGATTATTATTTGACCATGCTTGTCACTTATGAACATTTTTGAACATCTTGGCATAGTTCTGTTATAATCTCCACCCGGCACAGCCAGAAGAGGACTGGCCACCCCTCATAGCCTGGTTCCTCTCTAGGTTTCTTCCTAGGTTTTGGCCTTTCTAGGGAGTTTTTCCTAGCCACCGTGCTTCTACACCTGCATTGCTTGCTGTTTGGGGTTTTAGGCTGGGTTTCTGTACAGCACTTCGAGATATTAGCTGATGTACGAAGGGCTATATAAAATAAACTTGATTTGATTTGATTTGAATGACGTGCCCAAATTAAACATAAATGTAACTAATAATGTGATCTATGACCTCTCCATGCCACTACATTACTGTAACTAATAATGCTGTATGCTCTGCTCTCGTGTCTATCATCACGCCGCAAGCTAGCTGGGCAGAGACATTACTGTGAAGGATTGTGGGTAACCATGTCATTTCTCTTTGAGTTTAGAAAATATGGACACATTGTCACCCCACTGTTCTTCTGACATTTTAATAACTGACATATTTATGAGAAGCATTTCAAGTTGAATCTAGTTGATTGATCGACGCTGACGCTAACCGCTAACTGTGTGGTATTTATCCCTGACGCTGACGCTAACCGCTAACTGTGTGGTATTTATCCCTGACGCTAACCGCTAACTGTGTGGTATTTATCCCTGACGCTGGCGCTAACCGCTAACTGTCTGGTATTTATCCCTGACGCTAACCGCTAACTGTGTGGTATTTATCCCTGACGCTGACGCTAACCGCTAACTGTCTGGTATTTATCCCTGACGCTAACCGCTAACTGTGTGGTATTTATCCCTGACGCTGACGCTAACCGCAAACTGTGTGGTATTTATCCCTGACGCTGACGCTAACCGCTAACTGTGTGTATTTATCCCTGACGCTGACGCTAACCGCTAACTGTCTGGTATTTATCCCTGACGCTGACGCTAACCGCTAACTGTGTGGTATTTATCCCTGACGCTGACCGCTAACTGTCTGGTATTTATCCCTGACGCTAACCGCTAACTGTGTGGTATTTATCCCTGACGCTGACGCTAACCGCTAACTGTGTGGTATTTATCCCTGACGCTGACGCTAACCGCTAACTGTGTGGTATTTATCCCTGACGCTGACGCTAACCGCTAACTGTCTGGTATTTATCCCTGACGCTGACGCTAACCGCTAACTGTCTGGTATTTATCTCTGACGCTGACGCTAACCACTAACTGTGTGGTATTTATCCCTGACGCTGACGCTAACCGCTAACTGTGTGGTATTTATCCCTGACGCTGACGCTAACCGCTAACTGTGTGGTATTTATCCCTGACGCTAACCGCTAACTGTGTGGTATTTATCCCTGACGCTAACCGCTAACTGTGTGGTATTTATCTCTGACGCTAACCACTAACTGTGTGGTATTTATCCCTGACGCTAACCGCTAACTGTGTGGTATTTATCTCTGACGCTAACCGCTAACTGTGTGGTATTTATCCCTGACGCTAACCGCTAACTCTGTGGTATTTATCCCTGACGCTAACCGCTAACTGTGTGGTATTTATCCCTGACGCTAACCGCTAACTGTGTGGTATTTATCTCTGACGCTAACCACTAACTGTGTGGTATTTATCCCTGACGCTAACCGCTAACTGTGTGGTATTTATCTCTGACGCTAACCGCTAACTGTGTGGTATTTATCCCTGACGCTAACCGCTAACTCTGTGGTATTTATCCCTGACGCTGACGCTTGTGATGAACCACAGCTCTGTACAGAGTATCTTCAGTGTGTCACCCATAGTGAACTAAATCATTACAAACATTTTGACGTTGTTGGAAATATTATATTTCCATTTGAGTAAAAGCCCACACTTAGGACCTTACTATTTAACATGATTTTAAAAGATAAATAATGAATGTTACAGAGTTTCCCTAGCAACGCACACCACTATTAGCATATAAATGCCACTCTAATGTATAAATATCTCTGTAGGCCTATTTAATATCACCCAGGATCGGTCCTTAAATGAGTGTCCATGCATAAATGAATGTTCGTGGTGTATTAGTCTCCTCCGGCTTCTTGTTACATGTCATAATGGGTTCTAGACTTTTGTCGGCGGCGCCACGGCAACCGTACTTCACCTACCGACGTGAAATAGTGTACGTTTTTCTCAGTGCACTTTATCCACTTAAATAAATGTGACAACAGAAGAAGAAAAAAATGTCTTCCTTTAAAAGACACAGGAAATAAGACAGCATATTAATTAAACAAATATTTAAGTTTTCCCGTGGTTGGTGGGGGGGGGGGGAACTCGGAGGGCATTAATAATGGATATAAAAGGAGGGATAAAATATGCAATTGATAAGAAGAAACAAAAGAAATAAGTGACAGAGAAAAAAAAATCTGTACAAAGTTCCAAAATCCTGCTGTTTGATATTGGTATATTACGAACAGAGATAAGCAAGTAGCGAGTCGATACCGCTGGGAGGCTTTTCATCGCTGGGTCCCGGCACGTCTCGTCGGTGTGATTTATTAAGAGTAGACAGAAGACAGAGAGAGAGAGCAGACAGTGTACTAACGTTCACAATGAGTTCATTAACAAGCAAAGCCATCTATTCAAAGACATGTGGGACCATGGGTTGTTAACAAGCAAAGCCATCTATCCAAAGACTTGTGGGAGAATGGGACGGGGGGGACGTGGGGGACGGGGGGACGGGGAGGACGGGAGGGACGGGGCTGGTGTAATAAATGTGCTTTAATCTGCATGGTAAGACTCTCTTAGACAAATTGGAATCGAACAGAAGCTGCTGCTATTAGCATACAATCCAACATGTATTGCAACTGAAAAACACTGTTAGTAATAAAAGGGAGGGACATGATCTGGAATCCTAACAGAGTTCTGGGGCCGAGTCCAGAATAACAACCTATTCCCTAAACACTTGTCCAACATACCTTTGAACAGGGCCCATAGGGAAAAGGGTATGCCAATTGGGATGCAAACAACATACCACTAAGCCTGCCTGGAAAGTAGTATTTATGTAGATGTGAACCCAGTTTTTACATTAGAAAGGTGAAAGGTCACAGTAGCTGTGTGTTGACAGGCAATTTGTAAACTGCAGAGAGGCCATGTCAGGAATACTTAACCTTTAACCTTTATGCTTTTTCTTCTCCTTTATTTTGAACTTGAATTAATTCATGCAGAAACCATTTCTATCCACATATTTCTGCCTTTATTCAAAGTAAATAAGAACGGGATTCAGCAGAGAGAGGGAGGGAGAGAGAGAGGGAGAGAGAGAGGTTTTAGTTGGTGATGATAAACAAGTGCCACAGACATGGAGACGAGAGAG
>NW_024060630.1:68534-88534 GCF_016432855.1 Salvelinus namaycush | reverse complement strand
TGTGTTGTGACAAGGTAGGGGTGGTATACAGAAGATGGCCCTATTTGGTAAAAGACCAAGTCCATATTATGGCAAGAACAGCTCAAATAAGCAAAGATAAACGACAGTCAATCATTACTTTAAGACACGAAGGTCAGTCAATCAGGAAAATGTCAAGAACTTTGAAAGTTTATTTTAAGTGCAGTCGCAAAAACCATCAAGCGCAATGATGAAACTGTCTCTCATGAGGACCGCCAGAGGAAAGGAAGACCCAGAGTTACCTCTGCTGCAGAGGATAAGTTCATTAGAGTTACTAGCCTCAGATTGCAGCCCAAATAAATGCTTCACAGAGTTCAAGAAACAGACACATCTCAACATCATCTGTTCAGAGGAGACTTTGTGAATCAGGCCTTCATGGTCGAATTGCTGCAAAGAATCCACTACTAAAGGACATCAATAAGAAGAAGAGACTTGCTTGGGTCAAGAAACACAAGCGATGGACTTTAGATCGGTAGAAATCTGTCCTTTGGTCTGATGAGTCGAAATTTGAGATATTATGTTCCAACCGCCGTGTCTTTGTGAGACGCAGAGTAGGTGAACGGATGATCTCCACATGTGTACTTCCCACCGTGAAGCATGGAGGAGGAGGTGTGATGGTGTGGGGTGCTTTGCTGGTGACACTGTCTGTGATTTATTTAGAATTCAAGTCACACTTAACCAGCATGGCTACCTCATCATTCTGCAGCGATATGCCGTCCCATCTGGTTTGCGCTTAGTGGGACTATAATTTGTTTTTCAACAGGACAATGACCCAACACACCTCCAGACTGCGTAAGGGCTATTTGGCCAAGAAGGAGAGTGATGGAGTGCTGCATCAGATGACCTGGCCTCCACAATCACCCGACCTAAACCCAATTGAGATGATTTGGGATGAGTTGGACCACAGAGTGAAGGAAAAGCAGCCAACAAGTGCTCAGCATATGTGGGAACTCCTTCAAGACTGTTGGAAAAGCATTCCTCATTCCTCAGCTGGTTGAGAGAATGACAAGAGTGTGCAAAGCTGTCATCAAGGCAAAGGGTTACTACTTTGAAGAATCTAAAATCTAAAATATATTTTGATTTGTTTAACACTTTTTTTGGTTACTACATGATTCCATATGTGTTATTTCATAGTGTTGATATCTTCACTATTATTCTACAATGTAGAAAATAGTAAAAATAAAGAAACTCTTGAATGAGTAGGTGTGTCCAAACTTTTGACGGGTACTGTATATTGCATTATTTTATAGCTTTTTATGACACCTACATAAGAGTGTCAAAACCCACAAAACCAACCACACAAGGCAAAACATTTCATTACACCATAACCTATGTTTGGGGCGGCAGGGTAGCCTAGTGGTTAGAGCGTTGGGCTAGTAACCAAAAGGTTGCAAGTTCAAATCCCCGAGCTGACAAGGTAAAAATCTGTCGTTCCGCCTCTGAACAGGCAGTTAACCCACTGTTCCCAGGCCGTCATTGAAAATAAGAATTTGTTCTTTGTTGCCTTTTTAAAAAAAGGTAAAATATATTTTTTACAAATGTGTGAAAAATATGTTAAATACATTTTTAAATGTGTTACCGAAACAGTTAGTCACCTTCACGTTCCACCAGCAGGTCAGACAGCTGTATAATTCACATGGTTACAGCAACAGAAACCCTTTATGTTAACCTCACGTTCCACCAGCAGGTCAGACAGCTGTATAATTCACATGGTTACAGCAACAGAAACCCTTTATGTCGACCTCACGTTCCACCAGCAGGTCAGACAGCTGTATAATTCACATGGTTACAGCAACAGAAACCCTTTATGTCGACCTCACGTTCCACCAGCAGGTCAGACAGCTGTATAATTCACATGGTTACAGCAACAGAAACCTTTATGTCGACCTCACGTTCCACAAGTGTTGGAATCTCTACCGCTATGCAAATGTTCCCGAACTCACACAGAATATATAAGTAACGCACAGACAATTAAAGAGAGACTAAAATCACCCGCTGCTGAGCTACAGTGCATGTTAATAAACGGGGAATGTGGACTTGAATAAAACAAAAGGGAAGTGAGCATCAAGCTCTATGCCTGGCTGGTTCTACAGAGGAGTTCTACAGAGGAGTTCTACAGAGGGGTTCTACAGAGGGGTTCTACAGAGGAGTTCTACAGAGGAGTTCTACAGAGGAGTTCTACAAATGAGTTCTACAGAGGAGTTCTACAGAGGAGTTCTACAGAGGAGTTCTACAAATGAGTTCTACAGAGGAGTTCTACAAATGAGTTCTACAGAGGAGTTCTACAGAGGAGTTCTACAGAGGAGTTCTACAAATGAGTTCTACAGAGGAGTTCTACAGAGGAGTTCTACAAATGAGTTCTACAAATGAGTTCTACAGAGGAGTTCTACAGAGGAGTTCTACAGAGGGGTTCTACAGAGGAGTTCTACAGAGGAGTTCTACAGAGGAGTTCTACAGAGGGGTTCTACAGAGGGGTTCTACAGAGGAGTTCTACAGAGGAGTTCTACAGAGGCCTTGACCATCTGGATGGTTCTAGTGGATGGCGTGAAAAGAGGGTTGAGATTTGAAACAAGTTGATATTTTTAAATCTGAGTTGTTGTAAACCAGAGTGCTATCGCTCTACGGTGAAAATAATATATAAACATTACAGCTAATGAGGTTATACTTTAATTACAAATTACAGGTAATTAGTCTTGGTTTTATTACGAAGCTGAAAAAGTTAATCGACCACTTACGGTATGTGGCATTTATAAATGCGTATGTATTAACATTGTATAAACATATTCTGTTACTACCCCGTACACATACACACACACACACACACACACACACACACACACACACACACACACACACACACACACACACACACACACACACACGATCAGAGGCACAGACACACACACACACACACGATCAGAGACACAAACACACACACACACACACACAAACACACACACACACCTACACACACACACGATCAGAGACACAGACACACATACACATACACACACACACACACACACAATCAGAGACACAGACACACACACACACACACACACACACACACACACACACACACACACACACACACACACACACACACACACACACACACATACACACACGATCAGAGACACAAACACACACACACACACACACAATCAGAGACACAGACACACACACACACACACATACACACACGATCAGAGACACAAACACACACACACACACACACACACACATACACACACACACACACACACAAACACATATACGAACAGAGACACAGACACACACACACACACACACACACACACACACACATACACACACGATCAGAGACACAAACACACACACACACACACACACACACACACACACACACACACACACACACACACACACACACACACACACACACACACACACATACGAACAGAGACACAGACACACGATAACACACAACAATAAGAGTGAAACAGCACAGACAGCACAGTTACACCAGATCGACTTCAGTATTCGACGTTTGTCCAGGTCCACATGACGATTGGGAGATGCAACACCAGCCACTAGGGGGCGTCGTAATCCCCTATTACCGTCTAGATGGGGAAAGAGGAAGGGTGTGAACCGTCCGCTCCGGCTCAGAGGTTCACGGTTTCAATTCCAATGCTAGGCAGTGTTTTTTTTATTTGGATTCTGTTTTGACCCTTTCCCAAACATGAACCCTGACCTTACCCAGTCGGAACGAACGCATTAATTTCACGCTGGAAAACTGACGTTCATTGCCCCCCTGGACTAACGTTGAAAACTTCAGTGAGACTGTTAGAGCTTGTTGCATAAAACATCTACAGTAAGTTTGTCTGCAAGTCTGAAACTATTCATGTCTTTACGTGACTTTACTCATTGTTAGACCACAACGTCTTGTAATGTAACAAATCACAGCTATCTACAGTAAAGTCAGGCCAGCTACAGACACATTCCCACTGAAATATGGCCCTTCCTCTCTCCTCCATAGACCTCCAATCCCCTGCAGAACTCCTCCACACTCCTCTGTAGAACTCCTCCATACTCCTCTGTAGAACTCATCCACACTCCTCTGTAGAACTCCTCCACACTCCTCTATAGAACTCATCCACACTCCTCTGTAATACCCGTCCACACTCCTCTGTAGAACTCCTCTGTAGAACCCCTCCACACTCCTCCGTAGAAACCCTCCACACTCCTCTGTAGAACTCCTCCACACTCCTCTGTAGAACTCCTCCACACTCCTCTGTAGAACCCCTCCACACTCCTCTGTAGAACCCCTCCACACTCCTCTGTAGAACTCCTCCACACTCCTCTGTAGAACTCCTCCACACTCCTCTGTAGAACCCCTCCACACTCCTCTGTAGAACTCCTCCACACTCCTCTGTAGAACCCCTCCACACTCCTCTGTAGAACTCCTCCACACTCCTCTCTAGAACTCCTCCACACTCCTCTGTAGAACCCCTCCACACTCCTCTGTAGAACTCCTCCACACTCATCTGTAGAACTCCTCCACACTCCTCTGTAGAACTCCTCCACACTCCTCTGTAGAACTCCTCCACACTCCTCTGTAGAACTCCTCCACACTCCTCTGTAGAACTCCTCCACACTCCTCTGTAGAACTCCTCCACACTCCTCTGTAGAACCCCTCCACACTCCTCTGTAGAACTCCTTCACACTCCTCTGTAGAACTCCTCCACACTCCTCTGTAGAATCCCTCCACACTCCTCTGTAGAACCCTTCCACACTCCTCTGTAGAACTCCTCCACACTCCTCTGTAGAACCCCTCCACACTCCTCTGTAGAACTCCTTCACACTCCTCTGTAGAACTCCTCTGTAGAACGGCGATGTCATGTTAATGACAGCACCGCCCTCTATCTAACACAAAGATATGTCATGTTGATGAGAACACCGCCCTCTATCTAACACAAAGTGATGTCATGTCAATGAGAGCACCGCCCTCTATCTAACACAAAGAGATGGCATGTTAATGAGAGCACCGCCCTCTATCTAACACAAAGAGATGTCATGTTGATGAGAACACCGCCCTCTATCTAACACAAAGTGATGTCATGTCAATGAGAGCACCGCCCTCTATCTAACACAAAGAGATGTCATGTTAATGAGAGCACCGCCCTCTATCTAACACAAAGAGATGTCATGTCAATGAGATCACCTCTATTGGTAAATTGTCTGCTGCTTCTAATCAGCTCTGTGACATTTAACAATATTGGGATTTGGGATGTGGTGTGTGTCTGTGTGTGTGTGTGTGTGTGTGTGTGTGTGTGTGTGTGTGTGTGTGTGTGTGTGTGTGTGTGTGTGTGTGTGTGTGTGTGTGTGTGTGTGTGTGTGTGTGTGTGTGTGTGTGTGTGTGTGTGTGTGTGTGTGTGTCTGTGTGTGTGTGTGTGTGTGCTCCTAGCCTGTATAGGGACACATAGCTGCTAGGTAGTTCTCCCCTCCAACCCTAATGGTCTGTCTATTAAATATAACATTTAACAGTCAACTTATTTTCCAGACACACACACACACACACACACACACACACAGACACACACACACACACACACAGACACACACCAGAGTTTTTTTTAAAGACGTTCATCCCACAGCTAATTAAAATACCATACCTCCAAAAATACTATTCACACAGAGTTAGCCTCCCTGATTGACTAACTAACACCTGTGCTGCTAGATCAATTAAGTGCAGCTTCATTTGCTCACTCTACTAACGGACTGGCACAGGCCTCAGTTCATTTAAAGATCCTGTACTCCAGCTGTGGAGGCATCAGACACGTTGCCTTAATAATGTGTCCTTGACAAATATTTTTCAAAACAGTCATTTTTTTTGCTTCCCTATTGGAGGAACAACACCCTCCTGTACAATATAGTTAATAAATATTACAAATGTTGAGCTCATAAAGCCTCATACAAACACGGTCTCTTTTTTTTAGTTTTCTTGACGAAGGCAACTCCAAAATGCAGCTGTTTCAGCCTGGAGCGTAAAGGTTGATCATCTTCTCTAGTTGCGCCGTGATTGGCTCAGTGTTCTGTCACTCACGGGGACACTACGTCTGTCACGCCCTGACCTTAGAGAGCCTTTTTATGTCTCTGTTTGGTTTGGTCACGGTGTGATTTGGGTGTGGGCATTCTATGTTTTTGTTTTCTATGATTTTGTGTTTCTATGTTTTGGCCGAGGTACGGTTCTCAATCAGGGACAGCTATCTATCGTTGTCTCTGCTTGGGAACCATACTTAGGTAGCCATTTTTCCCTTCTTTCTTTGTAGGAAGTTGTCTTTGTTTGTGGCACTATAGCCCCTTTAGCTTCACGGTCGTTTTTGTATTGTTTATTGTTTTTTGTCGGCGTCATTCTAATAAAAAGGAATATGTACGCCCAGGACGCTGCACGTCCACTTCCTTCGACGACGGCCATGACAACGTCACTGAAAAAATCTACTGGGAGACGTAGAAGGTTCAAGCTCCCTTGGGTGCTGCCATCGAGTTACATTAGAAGTGTCCATCCAAGAAAGGCTCAAGGTCATTGGCCGCGTACAAAATGACGTCAAATCACGTTATATCTACCCAAGCTGTGATTGGACTGATCAACATCATACTTTCAAAGTCTGAGCTAGCAGTCATCGTCATGAATCACGTCGACAATCTACCGGCGAATCCTTTTCAATCGTTGTCATATGAAGAGAAATTAAAGATAAAAACATATCGGTGCTCATTGGCCATTGATCATATACATTAAACAACACGTTGCAAATCGCAAATTCAACAATGAGTGGTTTGGAAGGAATCAGTGGCTAACTGCAAGCGCTGGAAAGCAACCAGTAGCCTGCTATTCAATGGAGTGGGTGTGTGGTCCAAGTCTGGGTTTAAGGGTCTCTTTTCCAAGCTTAAACGGACAAACATTCACACGCAAAAAACATGGGCCAGAAAAGGTTGAATACATTGGCCATGCTGTCAATCCAGCATGACTTCTGCCGAGTTCAAAACAACTGGGAAACTCGGGAAACTCAGACTTCAGTGAGTTCAAGACAACTGGGAACTCGGGAAACTCAGACTTCAGTGAGTTCAAGACAACTGGGAACTCGGGAAACTCAGACTTCAGTGAGTTCAAGACAACTGGGAACTCGGGAAACTCAGACTTCAGTGAGTTCAAGACAACTGGGAACTCTGAAAATACGTTTTTGAACAAGTCATCCAACTCGTAATTCCAAGTCGGGAACTGGGGGACCTCTTTCTAAAGCTCTGACCTGAAGATCACTGACGTCATTATTCATCCTTGTTTTTTTCCAGAGTTCCCAGTTGTCTTGAAAGCAGCATAATTACAGAGAACACCAGACTTTGATGACAAAGTATGATGACAAAATTCACCCACAAGAAGGACCCTCGCGCCAGCTTCCTGTTCAACTGAGCACGGCACAACAAGGTGAGCCCTAACATGTATTGTATGCTTGCACATAAATTATGTAATATGCCAGGGAGATGTGTATACTGTAGCTAAGAAAGCAATGTTGTGTAATAAGCTGTTAGTAGCCCATGTGCCTCACCCTAATACTTTGGTCACTTTCCCCCTTATAACAACCTACTGTTCTGACTTGGTGGTGCACATGTAGCCTATAGCCTGTTTTAGAGAAATGTCATCATTGAATATTGTAAGAGCTTTCATTGTCTGCTTATATGCCCCCTTTATTTATCCTACGGTTCTGACTTGGTGTAAAGGGAGAATACTGTAAGAACGGCCCATGTTCTGAATTCTGTCGCTGTACATTTAAAAAGTGCGTAAGAAATAGAGATATTGACTACGTTTGTCCTAGCTCGCTCATTAATGTCTTCATCGAAATTACGGACGGCCTCTTATCTTCTCATCGTTCCCTTATGCCATAGTTTGTACATCTCAATTGTCAGTAGAAACCACATTTGTTTATTAAGCAAGTCAGCCATATCAGCATTAAAATAAAAACAGGCAGTAAATGAGGCTGAATGAACTGTTTCGCTGCCAGACAAGGCTCCGCTGATAGCCAGGTGTAGCAGTGGTAAGGATCCACTCTATGGTGCTGAAAGGACAGCTCTGCTGTTGAGACAGCTTTATGGAGGCCCCTAACAGTTTGTGGTCACCGTTTGTCACCGTTATAGTGCAATTCATGTCTTCTTTAGTGTTGTGTTGTGGCTTTGCATCAAAAAGAAATATGTTGAGATTGCCCCACCAAGATTAACATGCTAACATCTCCACTGTCATAGTGTATAGTTAAACACCAGGGGTATTTATACAGGACCGTAGTGTATAGTTAAACACCAGGGGTATTTATACAGGACCGTAGTGTATAGTTAAACACCAGGGGTATTTATACAGGACCATAGTGTATAGTTAAACACCAGGGGTATTTATACAGGACCGTAGTGTATAGTTAAACACCAGGGGTATTTATACAGGACCGTAGTGTATAGTTAAACACCAGGGGTATTTATACAGGACCATAGTGCATAGTTAAACACCAGGGGTATTTATACAGGACCATAGTGTATAGTTAAACACCAGGGGTATTTATACAGGACCGTAGTGTATAGTTAAACACCAGGGGTATTTATACAGGACCATAGTGTATAGTTAAACATTAAACACCAGGGGTATTTATACAGGACCGTAGTGTATAGTTAAACATTAAACACCAGGGGTATTTATACAGGACCATAGTGTATAGTTAAACACCAGGGGTATTTATACAGGACCGTAGTGTATAGTTAAACACCAGGGGTATTTATACAGGACCGTAGTGTATAGTTAAACATTAAACACCAGGGGTATTTATACAGGACCGTAGTGTATAGTTAAACACCAGGGGTATTTATACAGGACCGTAGTGTATAGTTAAACACCAGGGGTATTTATACAGGACCATAGTGTATAGTTAAACACCAGGGGTATTTATACAGGACCATAGTGTATAGTTAAACACCAGGGGTATTTATACAGGACCGTAGTGTATAGTTAAACATTAAACACCAGGGGTATTTATACAGGACCGTAGTGTATAGTTAAACACCAGGGGTATTTATACAGGACCGTAGTGTATAGTTAAACACCAGGGGTATTTATACAGGACCATAGTGTATAGTTAAACACCAGGGGTATTTATACAGGACCATAGTGTATAGTTAAACACCAGGGGTATTTATACAGGACCATAGTGTATAGTTAAACACCAGGGGTATTTATACAGGACCGTAGTGTATAGTTAAACACCAGGGGTATTTATACAGGACCATAGTGTATAGTTAAACACCAGGGGTATTTATACAGGACCATAGTGTATAGTTAAACACCAGGGGTATTTATACAGGACCATAGTGTATAGTTAAACACCAGGGGTATTTATACAGGACCATAGTGTATAGTTAAACACCAGGGGTATTTATACAGGACCATAGTGTATAGTTAAACACCAGGGGTATTTATACAGGACCATAGTGTATAGTTAAACACCAGGGGTATTTATACAGGACCGTAGTGTATAGTTAAACACCAGGGGTATTTATACAGGACCGTAGTGTATAGTTAAACACCAGGGGTATTTATACAGGACCATAGTGTATAGTTAAACACCAGGGGTATTTATACAGGACCGTAGTGTATAGTTAAACACCAGGGGTATTTATACAGGACCATAGTGTATAGTTAAACACCAGGGGTATTTATACAGGACCGTAGTGTATATTTAAACACCAGGGGTATTTATACAGGACCGTAGTGTATAGTTAAACACCAGGGGTATTTATACAGGACCGTAGTGTATAGTTAAACACCAGGGGTATTTATACAGGACCGTAGTGTATAGTTAAACACCAGGGGTATTTATACAGGACCGTAGTGTATAGTTAAACACCAGAGGTATTTATACAGGACCATAGTGTATAGTTAAACAGTAAACACCAGGGGTATTTATACAGGACCGTAGTGTATAGTTAAACACCAGGGGTATTTATACAGGACCGTAGTGTATAGTTAAACACCAAGGGGTATTTATACAGGACCATAGTGTATAGTTAAACACCAGGGGTATTTATACAGGACCATAGTGTATAGTTAAACACCAGGGGTATTTATACAGGACCATAGTGTATAGTTAAACACCAGGGGTATTTATACAGGACCATAGTGTATAGTTAAACACCAGGGGTATTTATACAGGACCATAGTGTATAGTTAAACACCAGGGGTATTTATACAGGACCGTAGTGTATAGTTAAACACCAGGGGTATTTATACAGGACCGTAGTGTATAGTTAAACACCAGGGGTATTTATACAGGACCATAGTGTATAGTTAAACACCAGGGGTATTTATACAGGACCATAGTGTATAGTTAAACACCAGGGGTATTTATACAGGACCGTAGTGTATAGTTAAACACCAGGGGTATTTATACAGGACCATAGTGTATAGTTAAACACCAGGGGTATTTATACAGGACCATAGTGTATAGTTAAACACCAGGGGTATTTATACAGGACCGTAGTGTATAGTTAAACATTAAACACCAGGGGTATTTATACAGGACCATAGTGTATAGTTAAACACCAGGGGTATTTATACAGGACCATAGTGTATAGTTAAACATTAAACACCAGGGGTATTTATACAGGACCATAGTGTATAGTTAAACACCAGGGGTATTTATACAGGACCGTAGTGTATAGTTAAACACCAGGGGTATTTATACAGGACCGTAGTGTATAGTTAAACACCAGGGGTATTTATACAGGACCATAGTGTATAGTTAAACATTAAACACCAGGGGTATTTATACAGGACCATAGTGTATAGTTAAACACCAGGGGTATTTATACAGGACCATAGTGTATAGTTAAACACCAGGGGTATTTATACAGGACCGTAGTGTATAGTTAAACACCAGGGGTATTTATACAGGACCATAGTGTATAGTTAAACACCAGGGGTATTTATACAGGACCATAGTGTATAGTTAAACACCAGGGGTATTTATACAGGACCATAGTGTATAGTTAAACACCAGGGGTATTTATACAGGACCATAGTGTATAGTTAAACACCAGGGGTATTTATACAGGACCATAGTGTATAGTTAAACACCAGGGGTATTTATACAGGACCATAGTGTATAGTTAAACACCAGGGGTATTTATACAGGACCGTAGTGTATAGTTAAACACCAGGGGTATTTATACAGGACCGTAGTGTATAGTTAAACACCAGGGGTATTTATACAGGACCATAGTGTATAGTTAAACACCAGGGGTATTTATACAGGACCGTAGTGTATAGTTAAACACCAGGGGTATTTATACAGGACCATAGTGTATAGTTAAACACCAGGGGTATTTATACAGGACCGTAGTGTATAGTTAAACACCAGGGGTATTTATACAGGACCGTAGTGTATAGTTAAACACCAGGGGTATTTATACAGGACCGTAGTGTATAGTTAAACACCAGGGGTATTTATACAGGACCGTAGTGTATAGTTAAACACCAGGGGTATTTATACAGGACCGTAGTGTATAGTTAAACACCAGGGGTATTTATACAGGACCATAGTGTATAGTTAAACAGTAAACACCAGGGGTATTTATACAGGACCGTAGTGTATAGTTAAACACCAGGGGTATTTATACAGGACCGTAGTGTATAGTTAAACACCAAGGGGTATTTATACAGGACCATAGTGTATAGTTAAACACCAGGGGTATTTATACAGGACCATAGTGTATAGTTAAACACCAGGGGTATTTATACAGGACCATAGTGTATAGTTAAACACCAGGGGTATTTATACAGGACCATAGTGTATAGTTAAACACCAGGGGTATTTATACAGGACCATAGTGTATAGTTAAACACCAGGGGTATTTATACAGGACCGTAGTGTATAGTTAAACACCAGGGGTATTTATACAGGACCGTAGTGTATAGTTAAACACCAGGGGTATTTATACAGGACCATAGTGTATAGTTAAACACCAGGGGTATTTATACAGGACCATAGTGTATAGTTAAACACCAGGGGTATTTATACAGGACCGTAGTGTATAGTTAAACACCAGGGGTATTTATACAGGACCATAGTGTATAGTTAAACACCAGGGGTATTTATACAGGACCATAGTGTATAGTTAAACACCAGGGGTATTTATACAGGACCGTAGTGTATAGTTAAACATTAAACACCAGGGGTATTTATACAGGACCATAGTGTATAGTTAAACACCAGGGGTATTTATACAGGACCATAGTGTATAGTTAAACATTAAACACCAGGGGTATTTATACAGGACCATAGTGTATAGTTAAACACCAGGGGTATTTATACAGGACCGTAGTGTATAGTTAAACACCAGGGGTATTTATACAGGACCGTAGTGTATAGTTAAACACCAGGGGTATTTATACAGGACCATAGTGTATAGTTAAACATTAAACACCAGGGGTATTTATACAGGACCATAGTGTATAGTTAAACACCAGGGGTATTTATACAGGACCATAGTGTATAGTTAAACACCAGGGGTATTTATACAGGACCGTAGTGTATAGTTAAACACCAGGGGTATTTATACAGGACCATAGTGTATAGTTAAACACCAGGGGTATTTATACAGGACCATAGTGTAGTTAAACACCAGGGGTATTTATACAGGCCCATAGTGTATAGTTAAACACCAGGGGTATTTATACAGGACCATAGTGTATAGTTAAACACCAGGGGTATTTATACAGGACCATAGTGTATAGTTAAACACCAGGGGTATTTATACAGGACCGTAGTGTATAGTTAAACACCAGGGGTATTTATACAGGCCCATAGTGTATAGTTAAACACCAGGGGTATTTATACAGGACCATAGTGTATAGTTAAACACCAGGGGTATTTATACAGGACCGTAGTGTATAGTTAAACACCAGGGGTATTTATACAGGACCATAGTGTATAGTTAAACACCAGGGGTATTTATACAGGACCGTAGTGTATAGTTAAACACCAGGGGTATTTATACAGGACCATAGTGTATAGTTAAACACCAGGGGTATTTATACAGGACCGTAGTGTATAGTTAAACAGTAAACACCAAGGGGTATAGATAGTAAGAGACTATAGATGAGATGGAATAGATGCAGGATGGATGTACAATAACAACCAGCTTTATCAAAAATAAAAAGTTCCACTTATTGGTATCTCTCTAAATGATATTGAGATCCATTGTGGGAGAAACTAAACTACTACACATCTCTGATTGGTGGAGAAACTAAACTAGTCCACATCTCTGATTGGTGGAGAAACTAAACTACTACACATCTCTGATTGGTGGAGAAACTAAACTAGTCCACATCTCTGATAGGTGGAGAAACTAAACCTCTCCACATCTCTGATTGGTGGAGAAACTAAACTAGTCCACATCTCTGATTGGTGGAGAAACTAATCTACTACACATCTCTGATAGGAGGAGAAACTAAACTAGTCCACATCTCTGATTGGTGGAGAAACTAAACTAGTCCACATCTCTGATTGGTGGAGAAACTAAACTAGTCCACATCTCTGATAGGTGGAGAAACTAAACTACTACAACTCTCTGATAGGAGGAGAAACTAAACTATTACACATCTCTGATAGGAGGAGAAACAACTACTACACATCTCTGATAGGTGGAGAAACTAAACTACTACACATCTCTGATAGGAGGAGAAACTAAACTACTACACATCTCTGATAGGAGGAGAAACTAAACTACTATCTCTGATAGGTGGAGAAACTAAACTAGTCCACATCTCTGATAGGTGGAGAAACTAAACTACTACACATCTCTGATAAGAGGAGAAACTAAACTACTCCACCTCTCTGATAGGTGGAGAAACTAAACTAGTCCACATCTCTGATAGGAGGAGAAACTAAACTAGTCTACATCTCTGATAGGTGGAGAAACTAAACTACTCCACCTCTCTGATAGGTGGAGACACTAAACTACTATCTCTGATAGGTGGAGAAACTAAACTACTACACATCTCTGATAGGTGGAGAAACTAAACTACTCCACATCTCTGATAGGTGGAGAAACTAAACTACTCCACCTCTCTGATAGGAGGAGAAACTAAACTATTACACATCTCTGATAGGAGGAGAAACTAAACTACTATCTCTGATAGGTGGAGAAACTAAACTACTACACATCTCTGATAGGTGGAGAAACTAAACTACTACACATCTCTGATAGGAGGAGAAACTAAACTACTACACATCTCTGATAGGTGGAGAAACTAAACTACTACACATCTCTGATAGGTGGAGAAACTAAACTACTATCTCTGATAGGTGGAGAAACTAAACTACTACACATCTCTGATAGGAGGAGAAACTAAACTACTACACATCTCTGATAGGTGGAGAAACTAAACTACTCCACATCTCTGATAGGAGGAGAAACTAAACTAGTCCACATCTCTGATAGGAGGAGAAACTAAACTACTCCACATCTCTGATAGGTGGAGAAACTAAACTACTCCACATCTCTGATAGGTGGAGAAACTAAACTACTACACATCTCTGATAGGAGGAGAAACTAAACTACACATCTCTGATAGGTGGAGAAACTAAACTACTACACATCTCTGATAGGTGGAGAAACTGAACTACTCCACATCTCTGATTGGTGGAGAAACTAAACTACTCCACCTCTCTGATAGGTGGAGAAACTAAACTACTCCACCTCTCTGATAGGTGGAGAAACTAAACTACTCCACCTCTCTGATAGGTGGAGAAACTAAACTACTCCACCTCTCTGATAGGTGGAGAAACTAAACTACTACACCTCTCTGATAGGTGGAGAAACTAAACTACTCCACATCTCTGATAGGTGGAGAAACTAAACTATTACACATCTCTGATAGGAGGAGAAACTAAACTACACATCTCTGATAGGTGGAGAAACTAAACTACTACACATCTCTGATAGGTGGAGAAACTGAACTACTCCACATCTCTGATTGGTGGAGAAACTAAACTACTCCACCTCTCTGATAGGTGGAGAAACTAAACTACTCCACCTCTCTGATAGGTGGAGAAACTAAACTACTCCACCTCTCTGATAGGTGGAGAAACTAAACTACTCCACCTCTCTGATAGGTGGAGAAACTAAACTACTACACCTCTCTGATAGGTGGAGAAACTAAACTACTCCACATCTCTGATTGGTGGAGAAACTAAACTACTCCACATCTCTGATAGGTGGAGAAACTAAACTACTCCACCTCTCTGATAGGAGGAGAAACTAAACTACTATCTCTGATAGATGGAGAAACTAAACTACTATCTCTGATAGGTGGAGAAACTAAACTACTCCACCTCTCTGATTGGTGGAGAAACTAAACTACTCCACCTCTCTGATAGGTGGAGAAACTAAACTACTCCACATCTCTGATAGGTGGAGAAACTAAACTAGTCCACATCTCTGATAGGTGGAGAAACTAAACTACTACACATCTCTGATAGGTGGAGAAACTAAACTACTCCACATCTCTGATTGGTGGAGAAACTAAACTACTCCACATCTCTGATTGGTGGAGAATCTAAACTACTACACATATCTGATAGGAGGAGAAACTAAACTACTACACATCTCTGATAGGAGAAACTAAACTACTACACCTCTCTGATTGGTGGAGAAACTAAACTACTCCACATCTCTGATTGGTGGAGAAACTAAACTACTCCACATCTCTGATTGGTGGAGAAACTAAACTACTACACATCTCTGATAGGTGGAGAAACTAAACTACTATCTCTGATAGGTGGAGAAACTAAACTACTCCACCTCTCTGATTGGTGGAGAAACTAAACTACTACACATCTCTGATAGGAGGAGAAACTAAACTACTATCTCTGATAGGTGGAGAAACTAAACTACTCCACCTCTCTGATTGGTGGAGAAACTAAACTACTACACATCTCTTATAGGAGGAGAAACTAAACTACTCCACATCTCTGATTGGTGGAGAAACTAAACTACTACACATCTCTGATAGGTGGAGAAACTAAACTACTATCTCTGAAAGGTGGAGAAACTAAACTACTACACATCTCTGATAGGAGGAGAAACTAAACTACTATCTCTGATAGGTGGAGAAACTAAACTACTACACATCTCTGATAGGAGGAGAAACTAAACTACTATCTCTGATAGGTGGAGAAACTAAACTACTACACATCTCTGATAGGTGGAGACACTAAACATCTCTGATAGGATGAGAAACTAAACTACTATCTCTGATAGGTGGAGAAACAAAACTACTACACATCTCTGATAGGAGGAGAAACTAAACTACGACACATCTCTGATAGGTGGAGAAACTAAACTACTACACATCTCTGATTGGTGGAGAAACTAAACTACTCCACATCTCTGATAGGATGAGAAACTTAACTACTATCTCTGATAGGTGGAGAAACTAAACTACTACACATCTCTGATAGGAGAAACTAAACTACTACACCTCTCTGATAGGTGGAGAAACTAAACTACTCCACCTCTCTGATAGGTGGAGAAACTAAACTACTCCACATCTCTGATTGGTGGAGAAACTAAACTACTCCACATCTCTGATAGGTGGAGAAACTAAACTACTACACATCTCTGATAGGTGGAGACACTAAACTACTCCACATCTCTGATTGGTGGAGAAACTAAACTACTATCTCTGATAGGTGGAGAAACTAAACTACTACACATCTCTGATAGGAGGAGAAACTAAACTACTATCTCTGATAGGTGGAGAAACTAAACTACTACACATCTCTGATAGGAGGAGAAACTAAACTACTATCTCTAATAGGTGGAGAAACTAAACTACTACACATCTCTGATAGGTGGAGAAACTAAAATACTACACATCTCTGATAGGAGGAGAAACTAAACTACTCCACATCTCTGATTGGTGGAGAAACTAAACTACTCCACATCTCTGATAGGTGGAGAAACTAAACTACTCCACATCTCTGATAGGTGGAGAAACTAAACTACTACACATCTCTGATAGGTGGAGAAACTAAACTACTACACATCTCTGATAGGTGGAGAAACTAAACTACTACACATCTCTGATAGGTGGAGAAACTAAACTACTACACATCTCTGATAGGAGGAGAAACTAAACTACTATCTCTGATAGGTGGAGAAACTAAACTACTCCACATCTCTGATAGGAGGAGAAACTAAACTACTACACCTCTCTGATAGGTGGAGAAACTAAACTACTCCACCTCTCTGATAGGTGGAGAAACTAAACTACTACACATCTCTGATAGCAGGAGAAACTAAACTACTCCACCTCTCTGATAGGTGGAGAAACTAAACTACTACACCATCTCTGATAGGTGGAGAAACTAAACTACTACACATCTCTGATAGGAAGGAGAAACTAAACTTACTATCTCTGATAGGTGGAGAAACTAAACTACTACACATCTCTGATAGGTGGAGAAACTAAACTACTACACATCTCTGATAGGTGGAGAAACTAAACTGACTTATCTCTAATAGGTGGAGAAACTAAACTACTACACATCTCGATAGGTGGAGAAACTAAAAACTACACATCTCTGATAGGAGGAGAAAACTAAACTACTCCACATCTCTGATTGGTGGAGAAACTAAACTACTCCACATCTCTGATAGGTGGAAACTAAACTATCCACATCTCTGATAGGTGGAGAAACTAAACTACTACACATCTCTGATAGGTGGAGAAACTAAACTACTACACACTCTGATAGGTGGAGAAACTAAACTACTACACATCTCTGATAGGTGGAGAAACTAAACTACACATCTTGATAGGAGGAGAAACTAAACTACTATCTCTGATAGGGAGAAAACTAAACTATCCACATCTCTGATAGGAGGAGAAACTAAACTACTACACCTCTCTGATAGGTGGAGAAACTAAACTACTCCACCTCTCTGATAGGTGGAGAAACAACTAAACATACACATCTCTGATAGAGGAGAAACTAAACTACTCCTACCTCTCTGATAGGTGGAGAAACTAAACTACACACATCTTGATAGGTGGAGAAACTAAACTACTACACATCTCTGATAGGAGGAGAAACTAAACTACTATCTCTGATAGGTGGAGAAACTAAACTATACACATCTCTGATAGGAGGAGAAACTAAACTACTATCTCTGTAGGTGGAGAAACTAAACTACACACATCTCTTGATAGGTGGAGACACTAAACTACTATCTCTGTATTGGTGGAGAAACTAAACTATACACATCTCTGAGTGAGGAGAAACAAAAAACTACTACACATCTCTGATAGGAGGAGAAACTAAGCTAGTCCACATCTCTGATTGGTGGAGAAACTAAATAGTCCACATCTCTGATTGTGGAGAAACTAAACTAGTCCAATCTCTGATAGGAGGAGAAACTAAACTACTACACCTCTCTGATAGGAGGAGAAACTAAACTACTACAATCTCTGATTGGTGGAGAAACTAAACTACTACCATCTCTGATAGGTGGAGAAAACTAAACTACTACACATCTCTGATAGGAGGAGAAACTAAAAACTCCACACTCTGTGTGGAGAAACTAAAATACTCCACATCTCTGATAGGTGGAGAAACTAAACTACTCCACATCTCTGATAGGGGAGAAACTAAACTACTAACATCTCTGATAGGTGGAGAAACTAAACTACTACACATCTCTGATAGGTGGAGAAACTAACTACTCACATCTCTGATAGGAGGAGAAACTAAACTACTATCTCTGATAGGTGGAGAAACTAAACTACTCCACATCTCTGATAGGAGGAGAAACTAAACTACTACACCTCTCTGATAGGTGGAGAAACTAAACTACTCCACCTCTCTGATAGGTGGAGAAACTAAACCTACACATCTCTGATAGAGAGAAACTAAACTACTCACCTTCTGATAGGTGGAGAAACTAAACTACACACATCTCTGATAGGTGAGAGAAACTAAACTACTACACATCTTGATGAGGAGAAACTAAACTACTATCTCTGATAGGTGGAGAAACTAAACTAATACACATCTCTGATAGGAGGAGAAACTAAACTACTATCATCTGATAGGTGGAGAAACTAAACTACTACATCTCTGAGGTGGAGAAAACTAAACTACTACACATCCTGATAGGTGGAGAAACTAAACTACTACACATCTTGATAGGAGGAGAAACTAAACTACTATCTCTATAGGTGGAGAAACTAAACTACTCCACATCTCTGATAGGAGAGAAACTAAAACTACACACTCTTGATAGGTGGAGAAAACTAAACTACTCCACTCTCTGATAGGTGGAGAAACTAAACTACTACACATCTCTGATAGCAGGAGAAACTAAACTACTCCACCTCTCTGATAGGTGGAGAAACTAAACTACTACACATCTCTGATAGGTGGGAAGAAACTAAACTACTACACATCTCTGATAGGAGGGAGAAACTAAACTACTATCTCTGATAGGTGGAGAAACCAAACTACTACACATCTCTGATAGGAGGAGAAAACAAACTACTATCTCTGATAGGTGGAGAAACAAACTACTACACATCTCTGATAGAGGAGAAACTAAACTACTATCTCTGATAGGTGGAGAAACTAAACTACTACACATCTCTGATAGGTGGAGGACACTAAACTACTATCTCTGATTGGTGGAGAAACTAAACTACTACACATCTTGATTGGTGGAGAAACTAAACTACTACACATCTCTGATAGGAGGAGAAACTAAATAGTCCACATCTCTGATTGGTGGAGAAACTAAACTAGTCCACATCTCTGATTGGTGGAGAAACTAAACTAGTCCACATCTCTGATAGAGGAGAAACTAAACTACTCCACCTCTCTGATAGGTGGAGAAACTAAACTACTACACAT
>NW_024060630.1:38389-68434 GCF_016432855.1 Salvelinus namaycush | reverse complement strand
TACTACACATCTCTGATAGGTGGAGAAACTAAACTACTACACATCTCTGATAGGAGGAGAACAAAAACTACTATCTCTGATAGGTGGAGAAACTAAACTACTACACATCTCTGATAGGAGGAGAAACTAACTACTATCTCTGATAGGTGGAGAAACTAAAACTACTACACATCTCTGATAGGTGGAGAAACTAACTACTCACACTCTCTGATAGGTGGAGAAACTAAACTACTACACATCTCTGATAGCAGGAGAAACTAAACTACTCCACCTCTCTGATAGGTGAGAAAACTAAACTACTACACATCTCTGAATAGGTGGAGAAACTAAACTACTACACATCTCTGATAGGAGGAGAAACTAAAACTACTATCTCGATAGGTGGAGGAAAACTAAACTACTACACATCTCTGATAGGAGGGAGAAACTAAACTACTATCTCTGATAGGTGGAGAAACCTAATACTACCACACAATCTCTGATAGGTGGAGACACTAAACTACTATCTCTGATTGGTGGAGAAACTAAACTACTACAACATCTCTGATTGGTGGAGAAACTAAACTACTACACATCTCTGATAGGAGGAGAAACTAAGCTAGTCCACATCTCTGATTGGTGGAGAAACTAAACTAGTCCACATCTCTGATTGGTGGAGAAACTAAACTAGTCCACATCTCTGATTGGTGGAGAAACTAAACTACTACACATCTCTGATTGGTGGAGAAACTAAACTACTACACATCTCTGATAGGTGGAGAAACTAAACTACTACACATCTCTGATAGGAGGAGAAACTAAACTACTCCACATCTCTGATTGGTGGAGAAACTAAACTACTCCACATCTCTGATAGGTGGAGAAACTAAACTACTCCACATCTCTGATAGGTGGAGAAACTAAACTACCCTCTCTGATAGGTGAAACTACTCCACATCTCTGATAGGTGGAGAAACTAAACTACTACACATCTCTGATAGGTGGAGAAACTAAACTACTACACATCTCTGATAGGTGGAGAAACTAAACTACTACACATCTCTGATAGGAGGAGAAACTAAACTACTATCTCTGATAGGTGCAGAAACTAAACTACTCCACATCTCTGATAGGAGGAGAAACTAAACTACTACACCTCTCTGATAGGTGGAGAAACTAAACTACTCCACCTCTCTGATAGGTGGAGAAACTAAACCACTACACATCTCTGATAGCAGGAGAAACTAAACTACTCCACCTCTCTGATAGGTGGAGAAACTAAACTACTACACATCTCTGATAGGTGGAGAAACTAAACTACTACACATCTCTGATAGGAGGAGAAACTAAACTACTATCTCTGATAGGTGGAGAAACTAAACTACTACACATCTCTGATAGGAGGAGAAACTAAACTACTATCTCTGATAGGTGGAGAAACTAAACTACTACACATCTCTGATAGGTGGAGAAACTAAACTACTACACATCTCTGATAGGTGGAGAAACTAAACTACTACACATCTCTGATAGCAGGAGAAACTAAACTACTCCACCTCTCTGATAGGTGGAGAAACTAAACTACTACACATCTCTGATAGGTGGAGAAACTAAACTACTACACATCTCTGATAGGAGGAGAAACTAAACTACTATCTCTGATAGGTGGAGAAACTAAACTACTACACATCTCTGATAGGAGGAGAAACTAAACTACTATCTCTGATAGGTGGAGAAACTAAACTACCACACATCTCTGATAGGTGGAGACACTAAACTACTATCTCTGATTGGTGGAGAAACTAAACTACTACACATCTCTGATTGGTGGAGAAACTAAACTACTACACATCTCTGATAGGAGGAGAAACTAAGCTAGTCCACATCTCTGATTGGTGGAGAAACTAAACTAGTCCACATCTCTGATTGGTGGAGAAACTAAACTAGTCCACATCTCTGATAGGAGGAGAAACTAAACGACTACACCTCTCTGATAGGAGGAGAAACTAAACTACTACACATCTCTGATTGGTGGAGAAACTAAACTACTACACATCTCTGATAGGTGGAGAAACTAAACTACTACACATCTCTGATAGGAGGAGAAACTAAACTACTCCACATCTCTGATTGGTGGAGAAACTAAACTACTCCACATCTCTGATAGGTGGAGAAACTAAACTACTCCACATCTCTGATAGGTGGAGAAACTAAACTACTATCTCTAATAGGTGGAGAAACTAAACTACTCCACATCTCTGATAGGAGGAGAAACTAAACTACTACACCTCTCTGATAGGTGGAGAAACTAAACTACTCCACATCTCTGATAGGTGGAGAAACTAAACTACTACACATCTCTGATAGGTGGAGAAACTAAACTACTACACATCTCTGATAGGTGGAGAAACTAAACTACTACACATCTCTGATAGGAGGAGAAACTAAACTACTATCTCTGATTGGTGGAGAAACTAAACTACTACACATCTCTGATAGGAGGAGAAACTAAGCTAGTCCACATCTCTGATTGGTGGAGAAACTAAACTAGTCCACATCTCTGATTGGTGGAGAAACTAAACTAGTCCACATCTCTGATAGGAGGAGAAACTAAACTACTACACCTCTCTGATAGGAGGAGAAACTAAACTACTACACATCTCTGATAGGTGGAGAAACTAAACTACTACACAACTCTGATAGGAGGAGAAACTAAACTACTATCTCTGATAGGTGGAGAAACTAAACTACTCCACATCTCTGATAGGAGGAGAAACTAAACTACTACACCTCTCTGATAGGTGGAGAAACTAAACTACTCCACCTCTCTGATAGGTGGAGAAACTAAACTACTACACATCTCTGATAGCAGGAGAAACTAAACTACTCCACCTCTCTGATAGGTGGAGAAACTAAACTACTACACATCTCTGATAGGTGGAGAAACTAAACTACTACACATCTCTGATAGGAGGAGAAACTAAACTACTATCTCTGATAGGTGGAGAAACTAAACTACTACACATCTCTGATAGGAGGAGAAACTAAACTACTATCTCTGATAGGTGGAGAAACTAAACTACTACACATCTCTGATAGGAGGAGAAACTAAACTACTATCTCTGATAGGTGGAGAAACTAAACTACCACACATCTCTGATAGGTGGAGACACTAAACTACTATCTCTGATTGGTGGAGAAACTAAACTACTACACATCTCTGATTGGTGGAGAAACTAAACTACTACACATCTCTGATAGGAGGAGAAACTAAGCTAGTCCACATCTCTGATTGGTGGAGAAACTAAACTAGTCCACATCTCTGATTGGTGGAGAAACTAAACTAGTCCACATCTCTGATAGGAGGAGAAACTAAACTACTACACCTCTCTGATAGGAGGAGAAACTAAACTACTACACATCTCTGATTGGTGGAGAAACTAAACTACTACACATCTCTGATAGGTGGAGAAACTAAACTACTACACATCTCTGATAGGAGGAGAAACTAAACTACTCCACATCTCTGATTGGTGGAGAAACTAAACTACTCCACATCTCTGATAGGTGGAGAAACTAAACTACTCCACATCTCTGATAGGTGGAGAAACTAAACTACTACACATCTCTGATAGGTGGAGAAACTAAACTACTACACATCTCTGATAGGTGGAGAAACTAAACTACTACACATCTCTGATAGGAGGAGAAACTAAACTACTATCTCTGATTGGTGGAGAAACTAAACTACTACACATCTCTGATAGGAGGAGAAACTAAGCTAGTCCACATCTCTGATTGGTGGAGAAACTAAACTAGTCCACATCTCTGATTGGTGGAGAAACTAAACTAGTCCACATCTCTGATAGGAGGAGAAACTAAACTACTACACATCTCTGATAGGAGGAGAAACTAAACTACTACACATCTCTGATAGGTGGAGAAACTAAACTACTACACATCTCTGATAGGAGGAGAAACTAAACTACTACACATCTCTGATAGGTGGAGAAACTAAACTACTCCACATCTCTGATAGGAGGAGAAACTAAACTACTACACATCTCTGATAGGAGGAGAAACTAAACTACTACACATCTCTGATAGGAGGAGAAACTAAACTAGTCCACATCTCTGATAGGAGGAGAAACTAAACTAGTCCACATCTCTGATAGGTGGAGAAACTAAACTAGTCCACATCTCTGATAGGAGGAGAAACTAAACTACTACACATCTCTGATAGGTGTGTTTGGTCTCTGCATGGTGCATCAATTCAAATTAAATTTCTTAAAAGAAAGGAAACTGCTTGCTCATGTCTCTCCCACATTGACTTTGTGCATAAAGAGAATATGTGATATTAAGTTTTATTCGGGAATAAACTCCTCCACGGCGTCTCCGATCGGTCGGTGTGTTTGGTCTGGTCTCTGTTCTCTGCCTGGATGCACATGATGATTAAAACGTAGCATCCTATCCCACCTGCTCATTAATCACAGAAGCGGGTGCAGATGGCCGTCTTTGACAGAGACAAAAAAACAGCAAACTATCAGCTCTACACCGGCTAATTAATCCTCCTAGTCTTTGAATAATGCTGCAAACACATAAATTAACCTCCCTTTAAAGGAGAAAAGAGACAAATAACTTCTTACAATTGCTGAATAATTCCATTATTTTCTGACTAAATAATGGACAGAAATGTTCAAAAGGAAACCATTTTTGATGTTGTTGTATTTGTTGTTTGTTTGTTAGTTTGTTTGTTAGTTGTTTCCTGAGGTGTTACTGGGAACAGTGGTCAGGACAGTGGGCTCAGCATGGATGGTATGTCCAGTATAGTAGTAGATATTACCAGGAACTATTTCCCTCTCAACCTCTCAGAGATCAGCAGGACAGTGGGCTCAGCATGGATGGTATGTACAGTAGTAGACATATTACAAAAAGGTTCTTCAGCTGTCCCTATAGGAGAACTCTTTTTGGTTCCAGGTAGAACCCATTTTGGTTCCATGTAGAACCATCTCTGGAAAGGGTTTTACATGGAACCCAAAAGGATTCTACCTAGAACCAAAAGGTTTTTTACCTGGAATGAAAGGGTTCTTCAAAAGGTTCTCCTATGGGGACAGCGAAAGAACCCTTTTAGGTTGGATAGCACCTGTTTGTCTGAGTGTAGGACGAGAAATGTCGAGAATACAGTAAGTACATACACAGTGAGAAAGAGGGGTAGAGAGAGCGAGAGAGAGAGCGAGAGAGAGAGAGAGAGAGAGTGAGAGAGAGAGAGAGAGAAAGAAAGAAAGAGCGGAAGCAAGAGAGAGAGAGAGAGAGAGAGAGAGAGAGAGACAGATAAAAAGAGAGAGAGAGAGAGAGAGAGGTAGAGAGAGAGAGAGAGAGGTAGAGAGAGAGAGAGAGAGAGACAGAGAGATAGAGAGAGAGAAAAAGAGAGAGAGAGAGAGAGAGAGAGAGAGAGAGAGAGTTAATACAAACTACATCAAACGACCAAACTCAGTGAGTAAACCAAACCTTGAGCACGTACTCCAATGTTAAACATACCTTCACTTTTTTCTGTTTGAAGATCTTTCACTTGTTTTGAAGGGTTTCTGAGCTAAATTAGCGCTAGCTAGCAACAGCAGCAGACAAACACAACAGTTGCCATGACCACGGTGCAGCAGGAACAGAGCAGCTGTAACAGAGTCCACCGATCACCCTGTTCCTACCTCCCTCCTCAGAGCTGAGTTCATTACCAACCCTCCTGAGGCCGAAAAGGACACAACGGAGAAAGCTTTTTCTACAGAAACTACTAAAAGGGGAGGCCAGAAACCCATAGATCCCCTGAACGCAGATCACTCTCCAGCCCCACTTTCCAACTCACACTCTCAAACACATCGATCCCCTGAACACAGCTCACTCTCAAGCCCCACTTTCCAGCTCACACTCTCAATCACGTAGATCCCCTGAACACAGATCAATCTCCAGCCCCACTTTCCAGCTCACACTCTCAATCACGTAGATCCCCTGAACACAGATCTTCTGCCTGCCCCTGGACCCTGCTACCTGCCTCCTCCTGTGTATGACCTTTTGCCTGCCCCTGGACCCAGCTACCTGCCTCCTCCTGTGTATAACCTTCTGCCTGCCCCTGGACCCAGCTACCCGCCTCCTCCTGTGTATGACCTTCTGCCTGCCCCTGGACCCAGCTACCTGCCTCCTCCTGTGTATGACCTTCTGCCTGCCCCTGGACCCAGCTACCTGCCTCCTCCTGTGTATGACCTTCTGCCTGCCCCTGGACCCAGCTACCTGCCTCCTCCTGTGTATGACCTTCTGCCTGCCCCTGGACCCTGCTACCTGCCTCGTCCTGTGTATGACCTTCTGCCTGCCCATGGACCCTGCTACCTGCCTCCTCCTGTGTATGACCTTATGCCTGCCCCTGGACCCAGCTACCTGCCTCATGTGTATGACCTTCTGCCTTCCTCCTGGACCCAGCTACCTGCCTCCTCTTGTGTATAACCTTCTGCCTTCCTCCTGGACCCAGCTACCTGCCTCCTCCTGTGTATAACCTTCTGCCTGCCCCTGCACCCAGCTACCTGCCTCCTCCTGTGTATGACCTTCTGCCTGCCCCTGGACCCAGCTACCTGCCTCCTCCTGTGTATAATCTTCTGCCTGTCCCTGGACCCAGCTACCTGCCTCCTCCTGTGTATAACCTTCTGCCTGCCCCTGGACCCAGCTACCTGCCTCCTCCTGTGTATAACCTTCTGCCTGCCCCTGGACCCAGCTACCGTCTCCTCCTGTGTATAACCTTCTGCCTGCCCCTGGACCCAGCTACCCGCCTCCTCCTGTGTATGACCTTCTGCCTGCCCCTGGACCCAGCTACCTGCCTCCTCCTGTGTATGACCTTCTGCCTGCCCCTGGACCCTGCTACCTGCCTCCTCCTGTGTATGACCTTTTGCCTGCCCCTGGACCCAGCTACCTGCCTCCTCCTGTGTATGACCTTCTGCCTGCCCCTGGACCCAGCTACCTGCCTCCTCCTGTGTATGACCTTCTGCCTGCCCCTGGACCCTGCTACCTGTCTCCTCCTGTGTATGACCTTCTGCCTGCCCCTGGACCCTGCTACCTGCCTCCTCCTGTGTATGACCTTCTGCCTGCCCCTGGACCCTGCTACCTGCCTCCTCCTGTGTATGACCTTCTGCCTGTCCCTGGACTCAGCTACCTGCCTCCTCCTGTGTATGACCTTCTGCCTGCCCCTGGACCCTGCTACCTGACTCCTCCTGTGTATGACATTCTGCCTGCCCCTGGACCCAGCTACCTGCCTCCTCCTGTGTATGACCTTCTGCCTGCCCCTGGACCCAGCTACCTGCCTCCTCCTGTGTATAACCTTCTGCCTGTCCCTGGACCCAGCTACCTGCCTCCTCCTGTGTATGACCTTCTGCCTGTCCCTGGACCCAGCTACCTGCCTCCTCTTATGTATGACCTTATGCCCTTCCCTGATCCCAGCTACCTGCCCCCTCCTGTGTATGACCTTCTGCCTGTCCCTGGACCCAGCTACCTGCCTCCTCCTGTGTATGACCTTCTGCCTGCCCCTGGACCCAGCTACCTGCCTCCTTCTGTGTATAACCTTCTGCCTGTCCCTGGACCCAGCTACCTGCCTCCTCCTGTGTATAACCTTCTGCCTGCCCCTGGACCCAGCTACCTGCCTCCTCCTGTGTATAACCTTCTGCCTGCCCCTGGACCCAGCTACCTGTCTCCTCCTGTGTATAACCTTCTGCCTGCCCCTGGACCCAGCTACCCGCCTCCTCCTGTGTATGACCTTCTGCCTGCCCCTGGACCCAGCTACCTGCCTCCTCCTGTGTATGACCTTCTGCCTGCCCTGGACCCAGCTACCTGCCTCCTCCTGTGTATGACCTTCTGCCTGCCCCTGGACCCAGCTACCTGCCTCCTCCTGTGTATGACCTTCTGCCTGCCCCTGGACCCTGCTACCTGCCTCGTCCTGTGTATGCCCTTCTGCCTGCCCCTGGACCCTGCTACCTGCCTCCTCCTGTGTATGACCTTTTGCCTGCCCTTGGACCCAGCTACCTGCCTCATGTGTATGACCTTCTGCCTGCCCCTGGGCCCTGCTACCTGCCTCCTCCTGTGTATGACCTTCTTCCTGCCCCTGTACCCAGCTACCTGCCTCCTCCTGTGTATGACCTTCTGCCTGCCCCTGGACCCAGCTACCTGCCTCCTCCTGTGTATGACCTTCTTCCTGTCCCTGGACCCAGCTACCTGCCTCCTCCTGTGTATGACCTTCTGCCTGCCCCTGGACCCAGCTACCTGCCTCCTCCTGTGTATGACCTTCTGCATGTCCCTGGACCCAGCTACCTGCCTCCTCCTGTGTATGACCTTCTGCCTGCCCCTGGACCCAGCTACCTGCCTCCTCCTGTGTATGACCTTCTGCCTTCCTCCTGGACCCAGCTACCTGCCTCCTCTTGTGTATGACCTTCTGCCTGCCCCTGGACCCTGCTACCTGCCTCCTCCTGTGTATGACCTTCTGCCTTCCTCCTGGACCCAGCTACCTGCATCCTCTTGTGTATGACCTTCTGCCTGCCCCTGGACCCAGCTACCTGCCTCCTCCTGTGTATGACCTTCTGCCTGCCCCTGTACCCAGCTACCTGCCTCCTCCTGTGTATGACCTTCTGCCTGCCCCTGGACCCAGCTACCTGCCTCCTCCTGTGTATGACCTTCTTCCTGCCCCTGGACCCTGCTACCTGACTCATCCTGTGTATGACCTTTCTGCCTGCCCCTGGACCCAGCTACCTGCCTCCTCCTGTGTATGACCTTCTGCCTGCCCCTGGACCCAGCTACCTGCCTCCTCTTGTGTATGACCTTCTGCCTGCCCCTGGACCCTGCTACCTGACTCATCCTGTGTATGACCTTTTTGCCTGCCCCTGGACCCAGCTACCTGCCTCCTGCTGTGTATGACCTTCTGCCTGCCCCTGGACCCTGCTACCTACCTCCTCCTGTGTATGACCTTCTGCCTGCCCCTGGACCCTGCTACCTGCCTCCTCCTGTGTATGACCTTCTGCCTGTCCCTGGACTCAGCTACCTGCCTCCTCCTGTGTATGACCTTCTGCCTGTCCCTGGACACAGCTACCTGCCTCCTCCTGTGTATGACCTTCTGCCTGCCCCTGGACCCAGCTACCTGCCTCCTCCTATGTATGACCTTCTTCCTGCCCCTGGACCCAGCTACCTGCCTCCTCCTGTGTATGACCTTATTCCTGCCCCTGGACCCTGCTACCTGCCTCCTCCTGTGTATAACCTTCTGCCTGCCCCTGGGCCCAGCTACCTGCCTCCTCCTGTGTATGACCTTCTGCCTGGCCCTGGACCCAGCTACCTGCCTCCTCCTGTGTATAACCTTCTGCCTGCCCCTGGACCCAGCTACCTGCCTCCTCCTGTGTATGACCTTCTGCCTGCCCCTGGACCCAGCTACCTGCCTCCTCCTGTGTATAACCTTCTGCCTGCCCCTGGACCCAGCTACCTGCCTCCTCCTGTGTATGACCTTCTGCCTGGCCCTGGACCCAGCTACCTGCCTCCTCCTGTGTATAACCTTCTGCCTGCCCCTGGACCCAGCTACCTGCCTCCTCCTGTGTATAACCTTCTGCCTGCCCCTGGACCCAGCTACCTGCCTCCTCCTGTGTATGACCTTCTGCCTGGCCCTGGACCCAGCTACCTGCCTCCTCCTGTGTATGACCTTCTGCCTGGCCCTGGACCCAGCTACCTGCCTCCTCCTGTGTATAACCTTCTGCCTGCCCCTGGACCCAGCTACCTGCCTCCTCCTGTGTATGACCTTCTGCCTGGCCCTTGGACCCAGCTACCTGCCTCCTCCTGTGTATGACCTTCTGCCTGGCCCTGGACCCAGCTACCTGCCTCCTCCTGTGTATAACCTTCTGCCTGCCCCTGGACCCAGCTACCTGCCTCCTCCTGTGTATAACCTTCTGCCTGCCCCTGGACACAGCTACCTGCCTCCTCCTGTGTATGACCTTCTGCCTGGCCCTGGACCCAGCTACCTGCCTCCTCCTGTGTATAACCTTCTGCCTGCCCCTGGACCCAGCTACCTGCCTCCTCCTGTGTATGACCTTCTGCCTGGCCCTGGACCCAGCTACCTGCCTCCTCCTGTGTATAACCTTCTGCCTGCCCCTGGACCCAGCTACCCGCCTCCTCCTGTGTATGACCTTCTGCCTCCCCCTGGACCCTGCTACCTGCCTCCTCCTGTGTATGACCTTCTGTGTCTTCTCAGTCATGTTGACACTGGTCTACTACCAGGTCATGTGTCTTCTCAGTCATGTTGACACTGGTCTACTACCAGGTCATGTGTCTTCTCAGTCAGGTTGAGCCTGGTCTACTACCAGGTCATGTGTCTTCTCAGTCATGTTGACACTGGTCTACTACCAGGTCATGTGTCTTCTCAGTCAGGTTGACATTGGTCTACTACCAGGTCATGTGTCTTCTCAGTCATGTTGACACTGGTCTACTACCAGGTCATGTGTCTTCTCAGTCAGGTTGAGCCTGGTCTACTACCAGGTCATGTGTCTTCTCAGTCAGGTTGAGCCTGGTCTACTACCAGGTCATGTGTCTTCTCAGTCAGGTTGAGCCTGGTCTACTACCATTGATTTAATGTATTATAATTCTCATTAATATTGATGCTGTAGTTGCTGTTCATGGTAATTACATTTTCACCCTTCTAGTTATATATATACTTTGACAATGTAAGTCATTTAAAGAGAGAGAGAGAGAGAGAGAGAGAGAGAGAGAGAGAGAGAGAGAGAGAGAGAGAGAGAGAGAGAGAGAGAGAGAGAGTAAAGCCCCTTGAATTGAATTGAATTGAGAGAGGGAGAGAGAGAGAGAGAGAGAGAGAGAGAGAGAGAGAGAGAGAGAGAGAGAGAGAGAGAGAGAGAGAGAGAGAGAGAGAGAGAGAGATACTGTGTGGATACTGACCAAACTGTGTGATGTTGTGGTATTGTCTACTAATGAGGGCTGGCCAGGAGCCTTCAAATCCTCATGAATTATATGCTGCAATGTCTTTCCCCTCATGTGCAACATCAAAACCCTCGACAGCCTTTTATTGAAGCATCAGTCTGAAAACGGGGAGTGGAGGACTTAGAGCTCTGAGGCAGTACAGCCAGGGAGGAGATGGGGAGTGGGGGACTTAGAGCTCTGAGGCAGTACAACCAGGGAGGAGATGGGGAGGACTTAGAGCTCTGAGGCAGTACAGCCAGGGAGGAGATGGGGAGGACTTAGAGCTCTGAGGCAGTACAACCAGGGAGGAGATGGGGAGTGGAGGACTTAGAGCTCTGAGGCAGTACAGCCAGGGAGGAGATGGGGAGTGGAGGACTTAGAGCTCTGAGGCAGTACAACCTGAGATGGGGAGTGGAGGACTTAGAGCTCTGAGGCAGTACAGCCAGGGAGGAGATGGGGAGTGGAGGACTTAGAGCTCTGAGGCAGTACAACCAGGGAGGAGATGGGGAGTGGAGGACTTAGAGCTCTGAGGCAGTACAGCCAGGGAGGAGATGGGGAGTGGGGGACTTAGAGCTCTGAGGCAGTACAGCCAGGGAGGAGATGGGGAGTGGAGGACTTAGAGCTCTGAGGCAGTACAGCCAGGGAGGAGATGGGGAGTGGAGGACTTAGAGCTCTGAGGCAGTACAGCCAGGGAGGAGATGGGGAGTGGAGGACTTAGAGCTCTGAAGCTGTACAACCAGGGAGGAGATGGGGAGGACTGGTTAGAGCAGGGATGTGGAATGGAACACACACACACACAGGGTGGATGATGGAGGAGGGCCCTGTTAAAATGACATTTAATCACCGACCAGACCCTCCCTGCTCTGACATGCAGTATAATGTCCTTTAATCAAGAACTGGAGTACGATCATACAGGAGAGACAGAGTTGGACCATAACTTCTACCACAAACTGCAGGGTGGGTTCATCATACAGGAGGAGAGAGAGTTGGATCGTAACTCTTATCCATCATACAGGAGGAGAGAGTTGGACCATAACTGTTATCCATCATACAGGAGGAGAGAATTGGACCATAACTGTTATCCATCATACAGGAGGAGAGAGAGTTGGATCGTAACTCTTATCCATCATACAGGAGGAGACAGAGTATGACCATAACTGTTATCCATCATACAGGAGGAGACAGAGTTGGATCATAACTGTTATCCATCATACAGGAGGAGACAGAGTTGGATCATAACTGTTATCCATCATACAGGAGGAGAGAGTTGGATCGTAACTGTTATCCATCATACAGGAGGAGAGAGTTGGATCATAACTGTTATCCATCATACAGGAGGAGACAGAGTTGGATCATAACTGTTATCTATCATACAGGAGGAGAGAGTTGGATCGTAACTGTTATCTATCATACAGGAGGACACGGTTAGATCATAACTGTTATCCATCATACAGGAGTAGGGAGTTGGACCATAACTGTTATCCATCATACAGGAGGAGGGAGTTGGATTGTAACTGTTATCCATCATACAGGAGGAGAGGAGAGTTTGATCATAACTGTTATCCATCATACAGGAGGAGAGAGGTGGATCGTAACTGTTATCCATCATACAGGAGGAGAGAGAGTTGGATCATAACTGTTATCCATCATACAGGAGGAGAGAGGTGGATCATAACTGTTATCCATCATACAGGAGGAGACAGGTGGATCATAACTGTTATCCATCATACAGGAGGAGGATAGAGTTGGATCATAACTGTTATCCATCATACAGGAGGAGAGAGTTGGATCATAACTGTTATCCATCATACAGGAGGAGAGAGAGTTGGATCATAACTGTTATCTATCATACAGGAGGAGAGAGTTGGATCGTAACTGTTATCTATCATACAGGAGGACACAGTTAGATCATAACTGTTATCCATCATACAGGAGGAGGGAGTTGGACCTTAACTGTTATCCATCATACAGGAGGAGGGAGTTGGATTGTAACTGTTATCCATCATACAGGAGGAGAGGAGAGTTTGATCATAACTGTTATCCATCATACAGGAGGAGAGAGGTGGATCGTAACTGTTATCCATCATACAGGAGGAGAGAGAGTTGGATCATAACTGTTATCCATCATACAGGAGGAGAGAGGTGGATCATAACTGTTATCCATCATACAGGAGGAGAGAATTGGACCATAACTGTTATCCATCATACAGGAGGAGAGAGAGTTGGATCGTAACTCTTATCCATCATACAGGAGGAGAGAGAGTTGGATCGTAACTCTTATCCATCATACAGGAGGAGGGAGTTGGATCGTAACTCTTATCCATCATACAGGAGGAGAGAGAGTTGGATCGTAACTCTTATCCATCATACAGGAGGAGGGAGTTGGATCGTAACTGTTATCCATCATACAGGAGGAGGGAGGTGGATCATAACTGTTATCTATCATACAGGAGGAGAGAGGTGGATCGTAACTGTAATCCATCATACAGGAGGAGACAGGTGGATCATAACTGTTATCCATCATACAGGAGGAGGAGAGAGTTGGACCATAACTCTTATCCATCATACAGGAGGAGAGAATTGGACCATAACTGTTATCCATCATACAGGAGGAGAGAGAGTTGGATCGTAACTCTTATCCATCATACAGGAGGAGAGATGTGGATCATAACTGTTATCCATCATACAGGAGGAGAGATGTGGATCGTAACTGTTATCCATCATACAGGAGGAGGGAGGTGGATCATAACTGTTATCTATCATACAGGAGGAGAGAGGTGGATCGTAACTGTAATCCATCATACAGGAGGAGACAGGTGGATCATAACTGTTATCCATCATACAGGAGGAGAGAGAGTTGGATCGTAACTCTTATCCATCATACAGGAGGAGAGAATTGGACCATAACTGTTATCCATCATACAGGAGGAGAGAGAGTTGGATCGTAACTCTTATCCATCATACAGGAGGAGAGAGAGTTGGATCGTAACTCTTATCCATCATACAGGAGGAGGGAGTTGGACCATAACTGTTATCCATCATACAGGAGGAGAGAGTTGGACCATAACTGTTATCCATCATACAGGAGGAGAGAGTTGGATCGTAACTGTTATGCATCAGACAGGAGGAGAGAGTTGGATCATAACTGTTATCTATCATACAGGAGGAGAGAGAGGTGGGTCGTAACTGTTATCCATCATACAGGAGGAGAGAGTTGGATCATAACTGTTATCCATCATACAGGAGGAGGGAGTTGGATCATAACTGTTATCCATCATACAGGAGGAGAGAGGTGGGTCGTAACTGTTATCCATCATACAGGAGGAGAGAGAGTTGGATCGTAACTCTTATCCATCATACAGGAGGAGAGAGAGTTGGATCGTAACTCTTATCCATCATACAGGAGGAGGGAGTTGGACCATAACTGCTACCACAAACTGCAGGGTGGTGAAATATACAGTGCATTCGCTAAGGCTTCAGACCCCTTGACTTTTTCAACATTTTGTTAGATTGCAGCCTTATTCAAAAATGTATTAAATAGTTTTTTCCCCTCATCAATTCCCTCGTCAATCTACACACAATGCCCCACCTTTGGCAGCGATTACAGCCTTGAGTCTTCTTGGGTATGACACTACAAGCTTGGCACACCTGTATTTGGGGAGTTTCTCCCATTCTTCTCTGCAGATCCTCTCAAGCTCTGTCAGGTTGGATGGGGAACGTCGCTGCTCAGCTATTTTCATGTTTCTTCAGAGATGTTCGATGAGGTTCAAGTCCGGGCTCTGGCTGGGCCACTCAAGGACATTCAGAAACTTGTCCCGAAGACACTCCTGCATTGTCTTGGCTGTGTGCTTAGGGTCGTTGTCCTGTTGGAAGGTGAACCTTCGTCTGAGGTCCTGAGTGCTCTGGAGCGGGTTTTCATCAAGGATCTCTCTGTACTTTGCTCTGTTCATAGTTGCCTCCATCATGACTCGTCTCCCAGTCCCCCACAGCAGGATGCTGCCACCACCATGCTTCACCGTAGGGATGGTGCCAGGTTTCCTCCATCATTACTAGTCACCCAGTCCCCCACAGCAGGATGCTGCCACCACCATGCTTCACCGTAGGGATGGTGCCAGGTTGCCTCCACCATGACTAGTCACCCAGTCCCCCACAACAGGATGCTGCCACCACCATGCTTCACCGTAGAGATGGTGCCTGGTTTCCCCCATCATGACTCGTCTCCCAGTCCCCCACAGCAGGATGCTGCCACCACCATGCTTCACCGTAGGGATGGTGCCTGGTTTCCTCCATCATGACTAGTCACCAAGTCACGCACAGCAGGATGCTGCCACCACCATGCTTCACCATAGGGATGATGCCAGGTTACCTCCATCATGACTAGTCACCCAGTCCCCCACAGCAGGATGCTGCCACCACCATGCTTCACCGTAGGGATGGTGCCAGGTTTCCTCCATCATGACTCGTCTCCCAGTCCCCCACAGCAGGATGCTGCCACCACCATGCTTCACCGTAGGGATGGTGCCAGGTTTCCTCCAGAAGTGACGCTTGGCATTCAGGCCAAAGAGTTCAATCTTGGTTTCAATCAAATTGTAGAAACATCTCAAGTATGATCAATGGAAACAGGATGCACCTGAGCCCAATTTCCAGTCTCATAGCAAAGGGTCTGAATACTGATGTAAATAAGGTATTTCAATTTTTTTATTTCATACATTTGCAAACATTTCTAAAAACAAGTTTTCACTTTGTCATTACGAGGTATTGTGCGTAGATTGATGAGGATTTTTATTTATTTAGTCAATTTTAGAATACATCTGTTAAGTAACAAAATGTGGAAAAAGTCAAGGGGTCTGAATACTTTCTGAAGGTAGTGTCTAGGAGACATATCATGTACTACCTTCTGAAGGTAGTGTCTAGGAGACATATCATGTAATACCTTCTGAAGGTAGTGTCTAGGAGACATATCATATACTACCTTCTGGAGGTACTGTCTAGGAGACATATCATGTACTACCTTCTGAAGGTAGTGTCTAGGAGACATATCATGTACTACCTTCTGGAGGTAGTGTCTAGGAGACATATCATGTACTACCTTCTGAAGGTACTGCCTAGGAGACATATCATGTACTACCTTCTGAAGGTAGTGTCTAGGAGACATATCATATACTACCTTCTGAAGGTACTGTCTAGGAGACATATCATGTACTACCTTCTGAAGGTAGTGTCTAGGAGACATATCATGTACTACCTTCTGAAGGTAGTGTCTAGGAGACATATCATATACTACCTTCTGAAGGTAGTGTCTAGGAGACATATCATGTAATACCTTCTGAAGGTAGTGTCTAGGAGACATATCATGTACTACCTTCTGGAGGTACTGTCTAGGAGACATATCATGTACTACCTTCTGAAGGTAGTGTCTAGGAGACATATCATATACTACCTTCTGGAGGTACTGTCTAGGAGACATATCATGTACTACCTTCTGAAGGTAGTGTCTAGGAGACATATCATATACTACCTTCTGAAGGTAGTGTCTAGGAGACATATCTTATACTACTTTCTGAAGGTAGTGTCTAGGAGACATATCTTATACTACTTTCTGAAGGTACTGTCTAGGAGACATATCATGTACTACCTTCTGAAGGTAGTGTCTAGGAGACATATCTTATACTACTTTCTGAAGGTACTGTCTAGGAGACATATCATATACTACCTTCTGAAGGTACTGTCTAGGAGACATATCATGTACTACCTTCTGAAGGTAGTGTCTAGGAGACATATCATGTATTACCTTCTGAAGGTACTGTCTAGGAGACATATCATATACTACCTTCTGAAGGTACTGTCTAGGAGACATATCATGTACTACCTTCTGAAGGTACTCCCTAGGAGACATATCATGTACTACCTTCTGAAGGTAGTGTCTAGGAGACATATCATGTACTACCTTCTGAAGGTAGTGTCTAGGAGACATATCATATACTACCTTATGAAGGTACTCCCTAGGAGACATATCATGTACTACCTTCTGAAGGTACTCCCTAGGAGACATATCATATAATACCTTCTGAAGGTACTGTCTAGGAGACATATCATGTACTACCTTCTGAAGGTAGTGTCTAGGAGACATATCATGTACTACCTTCTGAAGGTAGTGTCTAGGAGACATATCATGTACTACCTTCTGAAGGTAGTGTCTAGGAGACATATCATGTACTACCTTCTGAAGGTAGTGTCTAGGAGACATATCATGTACTACCTTCTGAAGGTAGTGTCTAGGAGACATATCATATAATACCTTCTGAAGGTACTGTCTAGGAGACATATCATGTACTACCTTCTGAAGGTAGTGTCTAGGAGACATATCATGTACTACCTTCTGAAGGTAGTGTCTAGGAGACATATCATGTACTACCTTCTGAAGGTAGTGTCTAGGAGACATATCATGTACTACCTTCTGAAGGTAGTGTGTAGGAGACATATCATGTACTACCTTCTGAAGGTACTGTCTAGGAGACATATCATGTTCTACCTTCTGAAGGTAGTGTCTAGGAGACATATCATGTACTACCTTCTGAAGGTAGTGTCTAGGATACATATCATATACTACCTTATGAAGGTACTCCCTAGGAGACATATCATGTACTACCTTCTGAAGGTACTCCCTAGGAGACATATCATGTACTACCTTCTGAAGGTACTCCCTAGGAGACATATCATGTACTACCTTCTGAAGGTACTCCCTAGGAGACATATCATATAATACCTTCTGAAGGTAGTGTCTAGGAGACATATCATGTACTACCTTCTGAAGGTAGTGTCTAGGAGACATATCATGTTCTACCTTCTGAAGGTAGTGTCTAGGAGACATATCATGTACTACCTTCTGAAGGTAGTGTCTAGGAGACATATCATGTACTACCTTCTGAAGGTAGTGTCTAGGAGACATATCATGTACTACCTTCTGAAGGTAGTGTCTAGGAGACATATCATGTACTACCTTCTGAAGGTAGTGTCTAGGAGACATATCATGTACTACCTTCTGAAGGTAGTGTCTAGGAGACATATCATGTAATACCTTCTGAAGGTAGTGTCTAGGAGACATACCATATACTACCTTCTGAAGGTAGTGTCTAGGAGACATATCATGTACTACCTTCTGAAGGTAGTGTCTAGGAGACATATCATGTACTACCTTCTGAAGGTAGTGTCTAGGAGACATATCATATACTACCTTCTGAAGGTAGTGTCTAGGAGACATATCATGTACTACCTTCTGAAGGTAGTGTCTAGGAGACATATCATGTACTACCTTCTGGAGGTACTGTCTAGGAGACATATCATGTACTACCTTCTGAAGGTAGTGTCTAGGAGACATATCATATACTACCTTCTGGAGGTACTGTCTAGGAGACATATCATGTAATACCTTCTGAAGGTAGTGTCTAGGATACATATCATATACTACCTTCTGAAGGTAGTGTCTAGGAGACATATCTTATACTACTTTCTGAAGGTAGTGTCTAGGAGACATATCTTATACTACTTTCTGAAGGTACTGTCTAGGAGACATATCATGTACTACCTTCTGAAGGTAGTGTCTAGGAGACATATCTTATACTACTTTCTGAAGGTACTGTCTAGGAGACATATCATATACTACCTTCTGAAGGTACTGTCTAGGAGACATATCATGTACTACCTTCTGAAGGTAGTGTCTAGGAGACATATCATGTATTACCTTCTGAAGGTACTGTCTAGGAGACATATCATATACTACCTTCTGAAGGTACTGTCTAGGAGACATATCATGTACTACCTTCTGAAGGTACTCCCTAGGAGACATATCATGTACTACCTTCTGAAGGTAGTGTCTAGGAGACATATCATGTACTACCTTCTGAAGGTAGTGTCTAGGAGACATATCATATACTACCTTATGAAGGTACTCCCTAGGAGACATATCATGTACTACCTTCTGAAGGTACTCCCTAGGAGACATATCATATAATACCTTCTGAAGGTACTGTCTAGGAGACATATCATGTACTACCTTCTGAAGGTAGTGTCTAGGAGACATATCATGTACTACCTTCTGAAGGTAGTGTCTAGGAGACATATCATGTACTACCTTCTGAAGGTAGTGTCTAGGAGACATATCATGTACTACCTTCTGAAGGTAGTGTCTAGGAGACATATCATGTACTACCTTCTGAAGGTAGTGTCTAGGAGACATATCATATAATACCTTCTGAAGGTACTGTCTAGGAGACATATCATGTACTACCTTCTGAAGGTAGTGTCTAGGAGACATATCATGTACTACCTTCTGAAGGTAGTGTCTAGGAGACATATCATGTACTACCTTCTGAAGGTAGTGTCTAGGAGACATATCATGTTCTACCTTCTGAAGGTAGTGTCTAGGAGACATATCATGTACTACCTTCTGAAGGTACTGTCTAGGAGACATATCATGTACTACCTTCTGAAGGTACTGTCTAGGAGACATATCATGTACTACCTTCTGAAGGTAGTGTCTAGGATACATATCATATACTACCTTATGAAGGTACTCCCTAGGAGACATATCATGTACTACCTTCTGAAGGTACTCCCTAGGAGACATATCATGTACTACCTTCTGAAGGTACTCCCTAGGAGACATATCATGTACTACCTTCTGAAGGTACTCCCTAGGAGACATATCATATAATACCTTCTGAAGGTAGTGTGTAGGAGACATATCATGTACTACCTTCTGAAGGTAATGTCTAGGAGACATATCATGTTCTACCTTCTGAAGGTAGTGTCTAGGAGACATATCATGTACTACCTTCTGAAGGTAGTGTCTAGGAGACATATCATGTACTACCTTCTGAAGGTAGTGTCTAGGAGACATATCATGTACTACCTTCTGAAGGTAGTGTCTAGGAGACATATCATGTACTACCTTCTGAAGGTAGTGTCTAGGAGACATATCATGTACTACCTTCTGAAGGTAGTGTCTAGGAGACATATCATATACTACCTTCTGAAGGTAGTGTCTAGGAGACATATCATATACTACCTTCTGAAGGTACTGTCTAGGAGACATATCATGTAATACCTTCTGAAGGTAGTGTCTAGGATACATATCATATACTACCTTCTGAAGGTAGTGTCTAGGAGACATATCGTGTACTACCTTCTGAAGGTACTGTCTAGGAGACATATCATGTACTACCTTCTGAAGGTACTGTCTAGGAGACATATCATATACTACCTTCTGAAGGTAGTGTCTAGGAGACATATCATGTACTACCTTCTGAAGGTAGTGTCTAGGAGACATATCATATACTACCTTCTGAAGGTACTGTCTAGGAGACATATCATGTACTACCTTCTGAAGGTAGTGTCTAGGAGACATATCATATACTACTTTCTGAAGGTACTCCCTAGGAGACATATCATATACTACCTTCTGAAGGTAGTGTCTAGGAGACATATCATGTAATACCTTCTGAAGGTACTGTCTAGGAGACATATCATATACTACCTTCTGAAGGTACTGTCTAGGAGACATATCGTGTACTACCTTCTGAAGGTACTGTCTAGGAGACATATCATGTAATACCTTCTGAAGGTAGTGTCTAGGATACATATCATATACTACCTTCTGAAGGTAGTGTCTAGGAGACATATCATATACTACCTTCTGAAGGTACTCCCTAGGAGACATATCATATACTACCCTCTGAAGGTAGTGTCTAGGAGACATATCATGTACTACCTTCTGAAGGTACTCCCTAGGAGACATATCATATACTACCTTCTGAAGGTAGTGTCTAGGAGACATATCATGTACTACCTTCTGAAGGTAGTGTCTAGGAGACATATCATGTACTACCTTCTGAAGGTAGTGTCTAGGAGACATATCATGTACTACCTTCTGAAGGTAGTGTCTAGGAGACATATCATATACTACCTTCTGAAGGTACTGTCTAGGAGACATATCATATACTACCTTCTGAAGGTACTGTCTAGGAGACATATCATGTACTACCTTCTGAAGGTAGTGTCTAGGAGACTTATCATGTAATACCTTCTGAAGGTACTGTCTAGGAGACATATCATATACTACCTTCTGAAGGTACTCCCTAGGAGACATATCATATACTACCTTCTGAAGGTAGTGTCTAGGAGACATATCATGTACTACCTTCTGAAGGTAGTGTCTAGGAGACATATCATGTACTACCTTCTGAAGGTAGTGTCTAGGAGACATATCATGTACTACCTTCTGAAGGTAGTGTCTAGGATACATATCATATACTACCTTCTGAAGGTAGTGTCTAGGAGACATATCATATACTACCTTCTGAAGGTAGTGTCTAGGAGACATATCATATACTACCTTCTGAAGGTACTGCCTAGGAGACATATCATGTACTACCTTCTGGAGGTAGTGTCTAGGAGACATATCATGTACTACCTTCTGAAGGCAGTGTCTAGGAGACATATCATGTACTACCTTCTGAAGGTAGTGTCTAGGAGACATATCATGTACTACCTTCTGAAGGTAGTGTCTAGGAGACATATCATGTACTACCTTCTGAAGGTAGTGTCTAGGAGACATATCATATACTACCTTCTGAAGGTAGTGTCTAGGAGACATATCATATACTACCTTCTGAAGGTAGTGTCTAGGAGACATATCATATACTACCTTCTGAAGGTACTGCCTAGGAGACATATCATGTTCTACCTTCTGAAGGTAGTGTCTAGGAGACATATCATGTTCTACCTTCTGAAGGTAGTGTCTAGGAGACATATCATGTACTACCTTCTGAAGGTACTGTCTAGGAGACATATCATATACTACCTTCTGAAGGTAGTGTCTAGGAGACATATCATGTACTACCTTCTGGAGGTAGTGTCTAGGAGACATATCATATACTACCTTCTGAAGGTAGTGTCTAGGAGACATATCATGTACTACCTTCTGAAGGTAGTGTCTAGGAGACATATCATGTACTACCTTCTGAAGGTAGTGTGTAGGAGACATACCATGTACTACCTTCTGAAGGTAGTGTCTAGGAGACATATCATATACTACCTTCTGAAGGTAGTGTCTAGGAGACATATCATGTACTACCTTCTGAAGGTAGTGTCTAGGAGACATATCATATACTACCTTCTGAAGGTACTGTCTAGGAGACATATCATGTACTACCTTCTGAAGGTAGTGTCTAGGAGACATATCATATACTACCTTCTGAAGGTAGTGTCTAGGAGACATATCATATACTACCTTCTGAAGGTAGTGTCTAGGAGACATATCATGTACTACCTTCTGGAGGTAGTGTCTAGGAGACATATCATGTACTACCTTCTGAAGGTAGTGTCTAGGAGACATATCATGTAATATCTCCGTCTATGATTTGACCATGAACATGGTCCTGATGGAGACCAATCAGATCAGAGTCATGTCTATCTGGATATTATGTCTGGAGCTGTCCTCTCTTCCTCACTTCTCCTCTCCTCCTCTCCTCCTCCTCTCCTCCTCCTCTCTTCCTCACTTCTCCTCTCCTCCTCTCCTCATCCTCTCCTCCTCCTCTCTTCCTCACTTCTCATCTCCTCCTCCTCTCCTCCTCCTCTCTTCCTCACTTCTCATCTCCTCCTCTCCTCCTCTCCTCCTCCTCTCCTCTCCTCCTCCTCTCTTCCTCACTTCTCCTCTCCTCCTCTCCTCCTCCTCTCCTCCTCCTCACTTCTCCTCTTCTTCTTCTCTTCTCTTCTTCTCTCATTTTCTCCTCACTCAGTCACTTCTCCTCTCCTCCTCTTCACTCCCTCACTTCTTCTCCACTTCTCCTCTACTTCTCTCCTCCTCACTTAGTAACTTCTCCTCTTCTCTCCTCTCCTTTCCTCTTCTCTCCTCTTCTCACTCCCTCACTTCTCCACTTCTCCTCTTCTCTTCTCTCCTCACTAGTCCTTCTCTTCCCTTCTCCTCCTCAGTCCTCCTTTAGCCTGGTCCCAGATCTGTTTGCGTAGTTTTTTTAATCACCATACGAGTTGACAAGACAACGGAGATCTGGTGTCTTGGGGGCTCAGTTTCTCAGCCTGCATTTCAAATGAATGACTTTTGGCGATATGATTCCTAAATCCCTTGTTTGTTTGTCTTTCTCTCGACCAGATGATGCGGTCGGTGCCATCACCCGTCCTGTGAGTTTAATAACTAGTGAATGCTAATACAGGGTTTGGCCGTACCGCTGTGGTGTGGTCGGCCTGTCTAGGAGGACAGGGGTCTGGGCAACCAGTGTGGTTGCACCACTAGCCTAGGCAGGGGGTGTTAATGCCACCGTCACAGCTGAACAAATAACGTTTTCCCCTTTTAATTCCTCAGAAGCATCCAGTTTGTTTTGACTGACAAACTCCTAAACAAACAGGTACATCCCTTATTAGGCAGAAGGCACCGTGCTGAATCTCATTATGAAGTGTCTTTGGCTTCGGTTGGTACTGCATTGCCATAGTTACGCTCCAAACTCATTACTTGGTTACTGAGACGGGGTTATTGTTAATCTCCGTAATCCACGTGGATTAGAGAGATATTCTGTTGTTGCGTAATAGATCTTCTTGTTCAGGGTTACGATGCTAATATTCATGGTACATGAAGGATGGGAGGGGTGAAACTAAATTATCCTGTACACAATGGACAATTATGTCTTCTACCTCTGCCTCTTCTTTTTATTCTACTTCTTCTTCTGCTTCTTCTACTACTTCTTCTTCTGCTTCTTCTACTTCGTCTGCTTCTTCTGCTTCTTCTTCTTCTTCTGCTTCTTCTACTTCTTCTTCTACTTCGTCTGCTTCTTCTACTGCTTCTTCTTCTTCTGCTTCTTCTACTTCTTCTTCTGCTTCTTCTTCTCCTTCGTCTTCTTCTCCTTCTTCTGCTTCTTCTACTGCTTCTTCCCTTTCTTCTGCTTCTTCTACTTCTTCTTCTTCTTCTTCTTCTTCTGCTTCTTCTACTTCTTCTTCTGCTTCTTCTTCTCCTTCGTCTTCTTCTCCTTCTTCTGCTTCTTCTACTGCTTCTTCTTCTTCTGCTTCTTCTACTTCTTCTTCTGCTTCTTCTTCTCCTTCTTCTTCTTCTTCTTCTTCTTCTTCTTCTACTGCTTCTTCTTCTTCTGCTTCTTCTTCTTCTGCTTCTTCTTCTTCTGCTTCTGCTTCTTCTTCTCCTTCTTCTTCTTCTACTGCTTCTTCTTCTTCTACTGCTTCTTCTTCTTCTGCTTCTTCTGCTTCTTCTTCTTCTTCTTTATCTTCTTCTTCTTCTTTTCCTGTGTAGATCCCCTGTGACTACACATCCATCTCTCTGATTTGAAGATTCAATCAGCGTGTTGAAGTCCAGGTCACCAATAGAAAAAGGTTCATTCTTCCCTATTTTACAAGATGACTGCTCCCTCTCTCTTTCTCTCCATCTCCCCTCTTCTTCTCTCTCTCTCCTTCCTTCTCCACTCTTCCACAGGTGATGACCACCCTGTCCCTTCGTCTCTGCTTCTCTCCCTCTCTCATCCTCTCCCTTCAAAAAACATTCCTCATCCCAGGTTACTTCAACTTGTGACTATCCAGGAGAATGAAGAAAAAGGAGCTCCATCTCCTCCTCTCTTCTCCACTCCTCCCTTTCTCCTCCTCTCTTCTCCACTCCTCCACAGGGTTCCTCCTATAACAACCCTCTCCCTCCCTCCTTCTCCTCCCGCTCTCCTCTCTTCTCCGCTCCTCCACAGGGTTCCTCCTATAACAACCCTCCCTCTACCTCCCTCTCTCTCTCTATCTAATGGCAACAGCAGTAGCTGTAAATTATATAACGACCTGTCCTTCTGCAACATGCTGCTGTGAGTTTGTCATCGCCAGGAGCACCCTGTAGTCCAGACATGGAGTGTTGCTCTGATTGAATCTAAGCTGCCTTATCTTACTGTGCTGTCTGCCCGTACACGTACTATAGATCCACTATCTAGGTTCCAAATAGCACCCTATTCCCTATATAGCGCGATCTGATGTATGTGACGATTAGAACGGCCATAAAACATCTATATACTATTGACCAGAGCCCGATGGTTTCCCCAGTGTGCCCTGGTCGTAAGTACTGTACTAACTAGGTAATAGGGTCCCATTTAGGACGTATGACTTCGTAGTGTAGTCGTCTAGAGGTAGTGAAGTGAATTAAAGGCATGATTCACTGTGTCACTGGGTGTGTTACCTCTGGGAAATCTGGAAGTGAAGGAAGGAAAAAGGTATTCTGGGTAAATCTGATGTAAAATACTACCTCTGTGTCTCCCTATAATTTAACCCAAAGGTCAAATAGAGAGAGAGGAGGGGTGTAGTTACTTCGCCCGAAAACACTGAACAGGATAACATGTTCTGTAATGGGGGAGTCTAACTGGATAACATGTTCTGTAACGGGGGAGTCTAACTGAATAACATGTTCTGTAACTGGGGAGTCTAGCTGGATAACATGTTCTGTAACGGGGGAGTCTAACGGGGGAGTCTAACTGAATAACATGTTCTGTAACGGGGGAGTCTAACTGAATAACATGTTCTGTAACGGGGGAGTCTAGCTGGATAACATGTTCTGTAACGGGGGAGTCTAACTGAATAACATGTTCTGTAACGGGGGAGTCTAACTGAATAACATGTTCTGTAACGGGGGAGTCTAACTGAATAACATGTTCTGTAACGGGGGAGTCTAGCTGGATAACATGTTCTGTAACGGGGGAGTCTAACTGAATAACATGTTCTGTAACGGGGGAGTCTAACGAATAACATGTTCTGTAACGGGATCTGTTTGTTAGAGCAGGCAGAACTGGTTATCTGTTTGTTAGAGCAGGCAGGACTGTTATCTGTTTGTTAGAGCAGCCAGGACTGGTTATCTGTTCGTTTAGAGCAGGCAGGACTGGTTATCTGTTCATTAGAGCAGGCAGGACTGTTTCTGTTGGTAGAGCAGGCAGGACTGGTATCTGTTAGTTAGAGCAGGCAGGACTGGTTATCTGTTCATTAGAGCAGCAATGGTTATCTGTTCATTAGACAGGCAGGACTGGTTATCTGTTCATTAGAGCAGGCAGGACTGGTTATATGCTGGTTTAGAGAAGGCAGGACGGGTTATCTGTTCGTTAGAGCAGGCAGGACTGTTATCTGTTTCGTTAGAGCAGGCAGGACTGGTTATCTGTTCGTTAGAGCAGGCAGGACTGTTTATCTGTTTAGAGCAGGCAGGACTGGTTATCTGTTCGTTAGAGCAGGCAGGACTGGTATCTGTTCGTTAGAGCAGGCAGGACTGGTTATCTGTTAGTTAGAGCAGGCAGGAATGGTTTATCTGTTGTTAGAGCAGGCAGGACTGGTTATCTGTTCGTTAGAGCAGGCTGGAATGGTTATCTGTTCGTTAGAGCAGGTAGGGCTGGTTATCTATTCGTTATGCAGGTAGGACTGGTTATCTTTTCGTTAGCAGGCAGGACTGGTTATCTGTTCGTTAGAGCAGGCAGGACTGTTATCTGTTCGTTAGAGCAGGCAGGACTGGTTATCTGTTCATTAGAGCAGCAGGACTGGTTATCTGTTCATTAGAGCAGGCGACTGGTTATCTGTTCATTAGAGCAGGCAGGACTGTTATCTGTTCATTAGAGCAGGCAGACTGGTTTATCTGTTCATTAGACAGGCAGGACTGGTTTCTGTTCATTGAGCAGGCAGGACTCGTTATCTGTTCATTAGAGCAGGCAGGACTGGTTATCTGTTCGTTAAGCAGGCAGGACTGGTTATCTGTTCGTTAGAGCAGGCAGGACTGGTTATCTGTTCTTAGAGCAGGCAGGACTGGTTATCTGTTCGTTGAGCAGGCAGGACTGGTTATCTGTTCGTTAGAGCAGGCAGGACTGGTTATCTGTTTTTAGAGCAGGCAGGAATGGTTATCTGTTTGTTAAGCAGGCAGGACTGGTTTATCTTTTTGTTAGAGCAGCAAGAACTGGTTATCTGTTTGTTAGAGCAGGCAGGACTGGTTATCTGTTTGTTAGAGCAGGCAGGACTGGTTATCTGTTTGTTAGAGCAGGCAGGACTGGTTATCTGTTCATTAGAGCAGGCAGGACTGGTTATCTGTTGGTTAGAGCAGGCAGGACTGGTTATCTGTTAGTTAGAACAGGCAGGACTGTTTATCTGTTCATTAGAGCAGCATATTGGTTATCTGTTCATTTAGAACAGGCAGGACTGGTTATCTGTTCATTAGAGCAGGCAGGACTGGTTATATGCTGTTAGAGAAGGCAGGACTGTTATCTGTTCGTTAGAGCAGGCAGGACTGGTTATCTGTTCGTTAGAGCAGGCAGACTGGTTATCTGTTCGTTAGAGCAGGCAGGACTGGTTATCTGTTCTTAGAGCAGGCAGGACTGGTTTACTGTTCGTTAGGCAGGCAACTGGTTTCTTTTCGTTAGAGCAGGCAGGACTGGTTATCTGTTTAGTAGAGCAGGCAGGATGGTTATCTGTTTGTTAGAGCAGGCAGGACTGGTTAATCTGTTTGTTAGAGCAGGCAGACTGGTTATCTGTTGTTAGAGCAGCAGGACTGGTATCTGTTTGTTAGAGCAGGCAGGACTGGTTATCTGTTTGTTAGAGCAGGCAGGACTGGTTATCTGTTGTTAGAGCAGGCGGGCTGTTATCTGTCATTAGAGCGTAGGACTGGTTACTGTTCATTAGAGCAGGCAGGACTGGTTATCTGTTTTAGAGCAGGCAGGACTGGTTATCTTTAGTTAGACAGGCAGACTGTTACTGTTATTAGAGCAGGCAGGACTGGTTATCTGTTATAGCAGGCAGGACTGGTTATCTGTTATTAGAGCAGGCAGGACTGGTTATCTGTTCTTTAGAGCAGGCAGGACTGGTTATCTGTTTCGTTAGAGCAGGCAGACTGGTTATCTGTTCATTAGACAGGCAGGACTGGTTATCTGTTAGTTAGAGCAGGCAGGACTGGTTTCTGTTCGTTAGAGCAGGCGGACTGGTTATCTGTTCGTTAGAGCAGGCAGGACTGGTTATCTTTTCGTTAGAGCAGGCAGGACTGGTTATCTGTTCGTTAGAGCAGGCAGGACTGGTTATCTGTTCGTTAGAGCAGGCAGGACTGGTTATCTGTTCGTTAAGCAGGATGGAATGGTTATCTGTTGTAGAGCAGTAGGGCTGGTATCTTTCGTTAAGCAGGAGGACTGGTTATCTGTTCGTTAGCAGGCAGGACTGGTTATCTGTTCGTTAGAGCAGGACGTTTCTGTTCTTTAGAGCAGCAGGACTGTTTATCTGTTCTTAGAGCAGGCAGGACTGGTTATCTGTTCATTAGAGCAGGCAGGACTGGTTACTGTTCATTAGAGCAGGCAGGACTGGTTATCTGTTCATAGAGCGGCAGACTGGTTATCTTTCATTAGAGCAGGCAGGACTGGTTATCTGTTCGTTAGAGCAGGCAGGACTGTTATCTGTTCTTAGAGCAGGCAGGACTGGTTATCTGTTCGTTAGAGCAGGCAGGACTGGTTTATCTGTTCGTTAGAGCAGGCAGGACTGGTTATCTGTTCCTTAGAGCAGGCAGACTGGTTATCTGTTCGTTAGAGCAGCAGGACTGGTTATCTGTTCGTTAGAGCAGGCAGGACTGGTTATCTTTGTTTAGAGCAGCCAGGATGGTTATCTGTTTGTTAGGCAGGCAGGACTGGTTATCTGTTTGTTAGAGCAGGCGAACTGGTTATCTGTTTTTAGAGCGGCAGGACTGGTTATCTGTTTGTTAGAGCAGCCAGGACTGGTTATCTGTTTGTTAGAGCAGGCAGGACTGGTTATCTGTTCATTAGAGCAGGCAGGACTGGTTATCTGTTGGTTAGAGCAGGCAGGACTGGTTATCTGTTAGTTAGAACAGGCAGGACTGGTTATCTGTTCATTAGAGCAGGCATTATTGGTTATCTGTTCATTAGAACAGGCAGGACTGGTTATCTGTTCATTAGAGCAGGCAGGACTGGTTATATGCTGGTTAGAGAAGGCAGGACTGGTTATCTGTTCGTTAGAGCAGGCAGGACTGGTTATCTGTTCATTAGAGCAGGCAGGACTGGTTATCTGTTCATTAGAGCAGGCAGGACTGGTTATCTGTTAGTTAGAGCAGGCAGGACTGGTTATCTGTTCTTAGAGCAGGCAGACTGGTTATCTGTTCATTAGAGCAGGCGGACTGGTTATTGTTCTTAGAGCAGCAGGACTGGTTATCTGTTCTTAGAGCAGGCAGGACTGGTTATCTGTTCAATAGAGCGGCAGGACTGGTTATCTGTTCGTTAGAGCAGGCAGGACTGGTTATCTGTTCGTTAGAGCAGGCAGGACTGGTTATCTGTTCGTTAGAGCAGGCAGACTGGTTATCTGTTCGTTAGAGCAGGCAGGACTGGTTATCTGTTCAGTTAGAGCAGCAGGACTGGTTATCTGTTTCGTTAGAGCAGGCTGAGATGGTTATCTGTTCGTTAGAGCAGGAGGCTGGTTATCTTTCGTTAAGCAGGAGGACTGGTTATCTTTTTCGTTAAGCAGGCAGACTGGTTATCTGTTCGTTAGAGGCAGGCAGGACTGTTATCTGTTCGTTAGAGCAGGCAGGACTGTTATCTGTTCATTAGAGCAGCAGGACTGGTTCTGTTCATTAGAGCAGGCAGGACTGGTTATCTGTTCAGTAGAGCGGCAGGAACTGTATCTGTTCATTAGAGCAGGCAGTACTGTTATCTGTTCATTAGAGCAGGCAGGACTGGTTATCTGTTCGTTAGAGCAGGCAGGACTGGTTATCTGTTCGTTAGAGCAGGCAGGACTGGTATCTGTTCTTAGAGCAAGGGCAGGACTGGTTATCTGTTCGTTAGAGTCAGGCCAGGACTGGTTATCTGTTCGTTAGAGCAGGCAGGACTGGTTATCTGTTAGTTAGAGCAGGCAGGACTGGTTATCTGTTTGTTAGAGAGGCAGGACTGTTATCTGTTGTTTAGAGCAGGCAGAACTGTTTATCTGTTTCGTTAGAGCAGGCAGACTGGTTTCTGTTTGTTTAGAGCGGCAGGACTGGTTTATCTGTTTGTTAGAGCAGGCAGGACTGGTTATCTTTTCATTAGAGCACGAGGAAAGGCA